>NC_134571.1:12575000-12717500 GCF_050947875.1 Dermacentor variabilis
AGACAACACCCAAAACCTGTGACAGTTTGCCTATGAGAAAATCTACATGAGAGCGCCATGTCATATCATGATCAAAGTGAACACCCAGACATTTAATTGATTGGACAACTTCAATAGTACTGGAGTTAAGGACAATATCTCCAGGTAGCACGACATTCATATTTCTTGGATGAAAGAGCAAGGCTTTGGTTTTTGCGGAGTTGATTATGAGACCATTTTCAAGGGACCACTGGTGTACTTTCGAGAGCACGCTGTTAGCACGTAAGACCAGGTCATCCAGACATTTGGATGAAAAAAGAAGTGTGGTGTCATCGGCATACATAATGTACGTTGTGGCGGAATCAATGTTAATAAAGTCATTTACGAAAATATTGAACAAGAGAGGGCCTAAGATGCTTCCTTGTGGGACACCCACATGAACAGGAAGGACACTGGATGATAATCCATTTACATGCACAAATTGCTTTCTGTGATTCAAGTAAGATTCAAGTAAGCTGAGAGCAATGCCACGGATGCCATAATAAGTTAGTTTATGAACCAGAAGTTTATGATCAATAGAATCGAAGGCTTTAGATAGGTCGACAAAAACGCCTAACGTTAATAAACGTGCCTCAAAATTTCCAAGGATTAGTTCTTTCTGCTTAAGGAGTGCTAGTTCAGTCGACATGAACCTGCGGAAAGCGTGTTGATGTGGGGTTAATAAGTTATGTTTGTCAAGAAAACAGGATAACCTACAAAATATTATCTTCTCTAGTCCTTTGGGAAAAATCGGAGTATGGAGATGGGTCTGTAGTTCGAAATAAGTGTTTTATCACCTTTTTTAAAAATCGGAAGCACCTTTGCCACCTGCATTCTTTTTGGGAATTGGCCTTGTGAGAGACAGATATTGTAGATATGAGCAAGAACAGGTGAAATAATATCAAGCACGTAGCTGACAGGCCTGATTTGCAGGCCATCAGCATCACAGGCACTACTATTACTCAGGTTACGGAAAAGCAGTGTTATTTCATGTTCATTAGTAGGGTTCAAAAATATTGATTCCGTGCAATGAGTATCTATAAATTGACAGGCACTCAGGCTGGCAGTTTGGTGACATGTACTGGTGAAATGATCATTAAAACAACCAGGAAGCGCATCACTACAGATTTCCTCACCGTTAATGACAATGTGCATCTCGGGTGTATGATACGGTTCTCTGTTTGTTAATATGTTTAACTTATGCCAGATCTTACGGCCATCATTTTGGCATCTTAAAAAGTTATGTTCAAAATATGAGGTACGAGCAGTACGTAGCTGTTTTGTAAGCCGGTTACGGAAGGACCTAAATGTTTTCAAATCACCAGGATCTTTGGAAATAATAAACTGGTTAAAGAGCCTATTTTTCTCTTTAATTTTTATAAATAGGTCATTCGTGACCCACGGTTTGCGAATTCGGGAAGCGCGAGGCTTTCGTGGACGGAACGGAAAATGTTTCTGATAGCACATGCTAAAGGTGTCAATGAACAGCTCATACGCGGTGTCAGCACATTGAGAATAATAAACACAACTCCAGTCAACTTTACACAGTTCTTCTCGAAAACGGTCAAGGTTATCGCTGGTGATGGTTTGAAATATAGGAATACATTTATTTTTATTTTTTGATTTACGTTTCCAGCTAAGAAAAATTGGCATGTGGTCGCTGATGTGATATGAAAGAACACCAGATTTGATATCAGCCTGACCGCAATTCGTGATGAACAAATCAAGGCATGTTGAAGTATCAGAAGCGACTCTAGTAGGGGAACGTATGACATTACGGCAGGCAAAAGAGTGCAACAATAGCTCAAAATCACGCCTCAGGACAGTGTTAACACAAAGATCAATATTAAAGTCACCACCAATGATGATATTATACTGGAAATCGGAAGTGTGTTCAAGAAGCCTTTGAAGGAATAGCAAAAAACAATCGGAATTTCTATTCGGTGGACGATAAAATACAGAGTAAATTGTACACGCGTGAAGGATTGACAGCACTTCATAATCATTAGTGACGCAAGAAAATTCCTCAACGCACTTCACGTTGAGGCTGTTTCGCACTAGCATGCAGACACCACCGCCATGTGAAGCAGTTCTGGATCGAATAAAACAATCATAGTTCGGGAGCTGCCAGGGAAACGAGCTATGGTGGTACCACGTCTCTGACAGCATAATAAAATCAAGTTCCCCGACAAACCAGGCCATTGCAGTAGGTAGTTTATGTTGCGTTGTCGAGTCGTACGTCTTTGAACTAGCTGTTCCTGATCCACGCACCTGACGCAGCGAGAATTTCGACGTGTCAGCGACAACCCGAATCGCTACGTGGTGGAAAAATTTGCCAGCATGTAAAATCACAGTGACAAACGTTAGTGAACACAGTCCGTTCAGGCAGGGATCAATCTTGAGCATTGCTTCTGTAGACATTTAGTCCCTCGTCGTATGGTTGGGGTTAGTTGGTCATGTGGTGTGATTATTATTATCAACGAGATAGCGTTAAGGGCTCCGTATCGCAGAAAACCGGCATGGGCGTCCGGCGTCGGACGTCGCTGAATTTGGTTGGTTGTAAACAAATTTGGTTCGAAAAGAATTTCGAACCACGCATACCCAATCACTCTTCTACCACCAAAGTTGTTCATACCTTGTCTTTTATTCTTTGCAAACTTATTCCTAGGAATTTGGAGAACGGCAGCACACAAACAAATGTAGTGGTATGGTTTGGTATGATGAACTTTATTCACGTACTGAAAATCAACCCTTAGGTTGAAGCAGGCGGCTCCCACGTCAGGACATAAGGTTTAACCTTACCGCCGTATCGTGGGCCTTCTGGAGGTAGTTGATAAACAAATGCAATGAAAAAAGAAAACACCGCCTGTGCATATATTAGACTGAAATATTAAAAGCGCGAAACAATAACAGGAGATCGGCCCACTGCAAGTGGCAGCATTTCTACCAGAAAGCTTGTCTTCGTGCATAGCGTTCGCCGCCAGCGTTTCCCGGTAAACGTTACGGTTACATAAGCTGCAGTTTCCGGGAAGCATGAGAAGCAGTCGGGGGTCTCCGAATGCTATCGCGTTCCACTCTTAAAGGCGGAGTTTAAGCCTCCTTCAAATTATTATTATTCTTATAACAATGTTGTTGTTGTTGTTGTTGTTGTTGTTGTTGTTGTTGTTGTTGTTGTTGTTGTTGTTGTTGTTGTTGTTGTTGTTGTTGTTGTTGTTGTTGTTGTTGTTGTTGTTGTTGTTGTTGTTGTTGTTGTTGTTGTTGTTGTTGTTGTTACAAAAGCATGCACATTGCGGGAGGAAGCAGTGGGGTATATCGACTGGTTTGGCGGACATAACGTATCACAGAGATAGCAGAAAGGCTAAGCTTCCCTTCTGTCGTCACTAGTACGCCTCCAGTAGTTAAGGCATGGATAGTTGGTTGCGGGGCTAGTCCATCACTCCGGACTGCAGAGTCTCTGCGGTTTCTTTTTTCTCACACAGGGTTGACAGACGGCATAATTAAGCCGTGAAATAGAATGAGTGTGGACCTGCTCTGTACGGAAACTACAGAAGTAGCTCATGGTAAAAATTGTTCAAAAGTAACCGCACGTTGTATGCATGCTGGCCTGTCTGTACTTGTGATCGCAATATCCCTCTTGCGTCTCTATAGCGCAATATCTCTATAGCGGCTCCACAACCACCGTTGTCCTCCATAAAGAAAGCAACAAAATCCCAATAAAGAAAGGCGTCAGGCAGGGATATACGATCTTTCCAATGCTATTCACAGCGTGTTTACAGGAGGTATTCAGAGACTTGGATTGGGAAGAATTGGGGATAAGAGTTAATGGAGAATACCTTAGTAGCATGCGATTCGCTGATGCTTAGTAACTCAGGGGACCAATTGCAAGGCATGCTCACTGACCTGGAGAGGCAAAGCAGAAGGGTGGGTCTAAAAATTAATCTGCAGAAAACTAAAGTAATGTTTAACAGTCTCGAAAGAGAACAGCAGTTTACGATAGGTAGCGAGGCACTGGAAGTGGTAAGGAAATACATCTACTTAGGGCAGGTAGTGACCGCGGATACGGATCATGAGACTGAAATAATCAGAAGAATAAGAATGGGCTGGGGTGCGTTTGGCAGGCATTCTCAGATAATTAACACCAGGTTGCCTTTATCCCTCAAGAAAAAAGTGTATAATAGCTGTGTCCTACCAGTACTCACCTACGGGGCAGAAACCTGGAGGCTTACGAAAAGGGTTCTACTTAAATTGAGGACGACGCAACGAGCTATGTAAAGAAGAATGATGGGTGTAACGTTAAGGGATAAGAAAAGAGCAGATTGGGTGAGGGAACAAACGCGAGTTAATGACATCTTAGTTGAAATCAAGAAAAAGAAATGGGGACATGGGCAGGACATGTAATGAGGAGGGAAGATAACCGATGGTCGTTAAGGGTGGTGGTGGTGGTGGTGATAGATGGCGAGCATCCGCTGCAGACCCGAGGGCAGAACACCTTGTTTAGCTCACGAGGTACTTATCATAATGGACAGCATACCAAGGTAACGTAAGCTGGGTCAGCCGTGGCGAAAGTCTCAGTTCCTGCCATCAGCGTTAGTTACGGAAATTGGAGCAGGCAAGGCGCACGGGAAGAAGAAGGCCGTGTGTGCGCTCAGCCATGCGGGCAGCCATGCGAAGCCACGGCCGGGCTACAGGAGGAGTCACTTTTCGCCCCCCTATCCCTCCAATAGCACGCCCCCTATCCCTCCAACATCGGGTCCACGGGAAGACGGCGCGCATCAAATCACCTTTTGTTTTTCGGCTCATTTTCGCACGGTAGGATACGGTGCGTGGAGCGCGATAGGACCTTATCACGCTTGGTCTTTATCCGGAACATCACGACGACGGCGTAGGCGAAAATTCGCCCGGACAGTTCCTGTAATTTCTATCGCAATAAAATGTTAACAATACTGTTAGCAGGGGCCACATAAACCTAGAAAGCTGTCGGTGATAGGTCATTGGACATTTTTCTTTAAATGTTAGGCTGTCACCAAAATGTTGCGATATTCTACTACAGAGTTTATGTTTCACCTTGACCGGACAGCAAGGTCGAAAAAGATGTAACAAACCTTATGGTGGATAGTGCAAGCTTGAGATAAACTGTCGCTAAGCATCGAAACCTACTTAACAGCTAGTCAAGGTCGGTGAAGAAAAGAGGTGTTCCGCCACGAATGCTTCTTTTTCATCAGTATAGGTCTTTTTTGTTGGATAATTTATGTGCTTAAACGTCATGCTAAATGTGGGCGAAATGAGGATACCCACCCATAGTTTCAGGCTTTTAACGCGCTCTCCGGACAAGAGAGCACTGTTGTGCAGCACCCCCGTTGGGAACTGTCTTCGGCGCTCGTTTGCTTCCTCCTAATGAGTGCGCCCATGAACCAGGGAAAGAGTGAGTTCCCTACTACGCCAAGAGAAGAAGAGTCCCTCTGAGTTGTGTTGCCATAACTGCACAACAGCCGTGCCGCATATAAAATCGGAGCCCATACCCAGGAACACTTCCCTGGACGAAGCAAGCCACCAAGGTGGCTAGTGTTTGCACTTGTTAAGGAGATCGAGACGGGTTCTCACGAGACCTGTTCGCTTCGTAGGCCCAAACGACGCATGACCTGCCTGTCTCGGCCGGCAAGCAACTCGGGAAGAAGTAACCGCGAGCGGAAACACTGCACCCTAAAGACTGCGCGAGTCTGCCCTCGTGCGGTGCTGCACAAGTGCCCAGGTGGCGGCTGACGTTGTGGTCGGTCGCGCGTGCCCGATGCCACTCTAGAAACAGAATGCGCACGCAGTAAATGAAATCGGCCTTCGTTGTAGCCAGGCCAAGATAACATGATGCGATAGAGTGAAAGCCGAGTAAAGTCACGGCGTCAATGTCTTCGCTTGCGTGGAATCACTTCGCACGGATTTCCTACGTTCTCAGCGGTGCTGGGCAAGAATGTTTCCATAAATTGTTGTTCATCCTGAACTGTGAATAATAAACGTGATGATAAAACATGGTGAATCATCCAGCGGATAGCTCGCGAGTTTGCCTTGTTTTCCGAGGGTTAGTGTTTCAACGGTGGCTGCTTATGAATTGCACAAGCTCCTCACAAAGAAGTTTGCAAAACTCATGCAAAAAGAAATTTTTACGCTTGAACTATGCGCAAGAGCATGGTGTCAGCCAATCGCCGCATGCACATATTATTAGCGAAGATGGCCGTACTGTGACGAACCGCTCTTGAGAACAAAGAACTTCGTGAATTCGCGCTTTGTTTTTGTTGCTTATTTACTGGAACGCATAGATGAAAGTATACGTCCTACCATAGTAATAGCCTGCCTTACAAGCAACAGGATTATGTTTCGCATTTAATTAGACATGGGCGTCTAGAAAAGCGTCCTTGTCACTCGTCTGTGCCGTATACATACGTTAGAAACATTTACGTGAGACGTTTGAGGATTATGGAACCGCCTTCAACTTATGTTTAGCTTTGTCCTGGACTAGTACCACCACATTTGCGTGATCGAGCATTCATTACAGCCAATGTCCTGGCGCAGGCGAGAGGGGCAATATTCAGAAATCTACGATCATTCTCTACTCTCCACTCCACCTTCTTGCAGCAAAAAGCTGATATTGCCGCACTCCGTGTCAAAGCTGCCCAGCCGCGTTCAGTGCGCAACAAAGAATGACCATCATCATATCGTCCTGACTACGATGAAATGAGATATAAATACTCAAATGAAAGTAGGCACCGGGCAACCGCTGTCGAACCCGTTCCTTTAGGACAACTGCCGCACCAGCGACTGAACCACGGCAACGTCGACGAATCGCGAGCGCTTGAACCAGCAATGGCTCACCGGGCACCCACAGTGATGGATGGGGCCGCATTCTCTACATCAGCAGTGAAGCGACAGAAGGGAAGAAGAGGTGCAGTGTAGCCGCAGTTCGCAGGCTCCTTGATTAAGGAAAACAGGAATCGCATTCGCCGATGGGTTCATCTCGTGCATTCACTGATACGCGGTGCCCCCGTGCAAGCTTGGTTCACCTGCACCACGGTGCGCTCTTCCTTCGCTGCGCTGGCGTACGCATTGTGCTGCGTGTGCCCTCTGTGGGATTCGAGGGTTCGTAAAGCAAGTGCCCAAATTATATACGCCACTAAGAGAATAGAATGGCACATATGTCTGTTGAGATAGGGATGGCTCATTAGCCTTTACTGAGAAAGGTGTTGACGGGGAGGGAATAAAATGGGCCACTGGCGCTGGTCGTTGGTCTGCGTGCGCAACCTCTCTCCCTGGTGAACATCAGGAGGGATTCAAGCACAGGCTGCTGCTTGTGAATCGCTAAACGTATCCATCTTTCGTAGTCCGTCATCCGCTTCGACGTGTTTGGCTCGTGCCGCTGCGTGTGTCCGAGAGTTGGGCGTCAGGTCGGCAAGGCATTTGTCTCTCGGGGCGTTCTTGAATGCGTGGCTCTACGTTGGTTCGCCGCTCTTCGTCATCTGTGATCGCGGTGGCCTGCGAGGCGACACTTGTCATTTCCAGCGGCTGTTTTTTTTTTTTTTTTTTTGTAAGGAGATTTCGACATTATCCAGGAGCGCCGCTGCCTTTTCGCGATCCAGCAAGAGCATCCAATTATGTCAAGGAACTTGCCTTTTTCTACCACACTTCTCCATTCAACACTCCGCCTCAACTCAGTTATGATGATGATGATGGTGCTGGCAGTGGTGGTGTCTCACTATCCCCTTTGAAACGGGGTGGGGGAAGATATCCACATGGCCTACTCGAGTTAACAGGTACGTTATGCATGCTTTTCAGTCTTGCATTTTGTATACATCTCCTTAATCTTCTTTCTCTTGATTCAAACTTCTGCATCTACCTTGTATTGCTACAGATTCCTGTAACAGGTCTGGTCATATCAATCTCTTTCCTGTTTTTTCCACCGATACTCTAAGCGTCTCTTGCTTATCTTGAGTTCTGACTGGTGGTTGCTTCCGTCCACTTTAAATACAAGTGCTTCTAGAGGGTCTACGTTATGTACGGATCTCGCCTGGTGAATACCTTCACATTCCATTAGGATGTGCTGAGTGGTTCCCGGATTTTTGCTGCAGCAGACTCTCATCTTGTTGCGAATATTTGTGTGTTTTGTCCTTACGTAACCAGCTCGAGTCTCAAATAGCAAGGCGCTGCCCTTTGTGTTATCGCACAAATTTTCATTTCTAATTTCTTTCTTTACATGCTTGTAAATCACCATGATCCTTTTTTCTTTCCATTCTTTGCATCTAATTTACTGTCTCTGTTTCTAGCACTTCCTTTTTGGTAATTCCTTGTTGTCAAGAAAGTTGGTGGCAGTGCCTACCTCTGAGAAAAGTGATCTCTACTCAACAATGCGTTGAGAAGCGTAGCGTTTTCTTCAGTCAAGGGGTCGCGCTATATTCAACAACTCGGAGGAGTGGAGGAAGAACTTCCAGTAGAATATGGTTTGAGAACACGGGGGTCGGGCTCTCGTAAGAGTCACTAGAGCTAGGGAATATTCTTTCTGTGCTCTAGGTTGTTCAGGCCAAGCGAAAGAAAGACAGCCATAACCTGCACAGGATGATTACTTACGCGTAGACGAACTTCGCAATACGTTTCTCTTAATTTCGCACATCATACTTTGTCGTCAAAACTACGTTCTTTGAACAATATGAGTGAAAATATGGGAAGTCGCGCCTAACGTAAATGTACGTGCACCTTAAACATCGTGACATTAGCATACCGAGGCTCCCGTGAATTCTGGCTTAAAACCTGACACGAGAAAGGGAAGACGACGGTGATCCATTCTGTTCAAATGCAGAAAGGGGAAAGAAGAAAGGAGTGCCTTCTATCTTCCATGTGAAGTTGTAACAGTCACCATTATCGTGAAGTATAATAGGCCACGAGCCACGCTATAGAAAGCCGGATCGAAAGGAGACGGTAAAGACAATTTCCAGACCCGGTGATCTCGGGAGTCTCCATTGTTGTGTAGCGAGCTTCGGCTCTTCGTCAAGGGTGGCGCGTTGGCTGCGCTTTACCTTACCCATACCGTGTACCGACCAAGACCTTATATTGGAGTCGAATAAACCATCGAGCCCCCGAGCTTCTCTGCGCGCGCTTGGAATTTCGTAACAAAGGCAAGGTGCGTCCAACAATGCGCGAATCATTCTCCATAGTGAGATCGCGCGCGCAGGTATTCCTTCTCTGGCATCTATAATGGGAACGCATCTCCCGCAAACGCCAGCGGGAAAGGTCGCAGATCGCCCTGGGGGTGAAGGATCAAGGCTCGACTGTATCTGCAAAGTCGAGGGAGTTAGGAAACGTTTTGTCGAAGCGCGAGGGTCGGAGGCAAGGGTCTTGGCCGCGATCACGCGAGCTCCACGGACCACTCGCGCGCACACGGCATGCAGCGCACCCGCCTCGGGAGATTGATTCCCCGCAAATAGGTTCTTCGCAGCGCGCACGCGCGCATGGCGTAATTTTATTTCTTGTACGCTGCCTTCCCCTTGACTCTGAGACTGTTTTCTCTCTCTCTCTCTCTCTCTCTCTTTATTCGTTCCCCCCTTCGCTCCACCCCTGTGAAAACCCCCTTGTGTTCCGCTCGATACTTCATTTCCCAAGGCCTTGGTGGATTACGCCTTGATGCGCGTCGCCTCCTCCTGCTCTAATTCCTTTCCCCCTTGGCAGCCGCTTTTCACTTTCGCCGGTCGCCCGTGGAATCATCCGAGGAATCGGGGCGCCCACCATTTCTGACCCGCACTGATTTGGCGCCGTCATTCCGCGGCGGGCGAGTGAAGCCCCGAGGACGCGGCGCCCAATATTCTTCGGCTCGCTGTTTGCGACCTGCCTTCGAGCCAACCTTGTTTGCTCGCATTCTGCGCCACGTGCCACCTCTGTTTCAGATGCTTGTGGGCCTATGCGATTCTGACTACCTTCCACGGGGAATAGGATGTCGTTGCGTGGGGATCGGTGATTCATGAGACCGCGTAAGCGCTCACTTTTGTGTGGCTCCAATTTTTGGTTCACCCTCGTATTCTGTGTTCTGGGGCAATGCCAGGTACACTCACGTCGCTGCTCAGAGTAATAACTCTCCGTAATTTTCTCTTCCTAATTTGTCCCGCACTATTGACACAGCCGTATTTGCATGTGCTTCAAGTGCTCTTCAGTAGTTTTATGGAAGTCTTGTGGCGTCACTATGCTTCTCTAGATAAGTCCTTCATTTCGTATTCCTTCGTGAAAGTGGCTACCCGGAACAGTTTTTTCGCTTTAATGGCCGTACACTTTGAAATTATAGGCAAGTCTACAACTGCATTTACGCTAGGTTTAATAGTCGACGACAAAGCATGAAACAATAACTTCAGAAATCAAACAGAATTGGCTGGACTGTCGAAGTTGATGAATAAGAAGACAGCAAGTGATATTTGAATATCTAACATCGGAAAGATTGAATAAGCGGAAAAGAAGTGAGGTAAGCGTGAAATCAATAAAAAGAAAACTAGGCATTGGAAACAACAAGCTGTATGCAGTGAAAGGTAAGCTAAGCAATGTTATCAGCTATAATATGTTCGGCTACTTTGCCAATACAGGATGTAAGTGATATGGGCCTGAGGTTCTCCTTTGTTAGTGGTTTGCCGGGTTTCGGTATAAACGTCACCTTGACCTCCCCCCATTTCGGTGGGACAGTGCCGGATCTCCAGTGACTATTAATTTTGATCGTGATTATGTCTATGGCATCATCGTCCACGTTTCGCAAAAGTTTATTTGTGATGCCATCCGGACCCGGGGCAGATTTCCCATTTAAGTTAAAGAGTACATGCCTTATCTCAGCTGCAGTGAAGTCACTGTCCAAGACCGGTTGCGATATTCCGGAGTAAGGTTCGCTTATTTCTTCTTCGTTTTCATGTTCATTTTTAAGTGGCAGGTACATGTGTGCGAGGTCGTTTGCGACCTCTCTTGCTGTCCGCCCTATAGTTATCTGTTTATTGACGAGTCAGTCCATTTATGGCAAGGTTTGCAGTACCTCTGGAGAGCTTGTCATTAAGTAGGCTCTTCAATAGATTCCATTTGCCTCCTCTGCGCAATCTGCCGTCTGTTTATGAGCAAGTTTCGCCCCATTGTTGACGTGAAAGTTGAGCCGCGTATGTTTTGATATCACGATTAACTTGGGCGATCTTGGCTCTAAGTCTTATATTAAGTCTGTGACTCTTCCATCTGGTTCCATCTGGCAACAAATGATTTAGGACTTTAGCCGACAAAGTGTAGGAGTAGGTATCAAGAATAATGTGAAGGAGCACAACATAATGTTCGACAGCCTAGCAAGAGAACGGGAATTCGTGATAGACAATCAGCCCTTAGAATTTGTGCAAGAGTGCGTTTATCTTGGGGAAACAATCCCAGGGGACTTTGATCATTATAATGAAACTTACAGATGTAAAAATATGATTTGGAGCACGTACGCTAGAAGTCATGACCAGCATGTTGCCGCTATCCTTGTAAAGTGTACAATCATCGAATTTTACCGGTACTAAATGAAACTTGGAGGTTAACAAGCTTGAGGAGAAGTTCAGGACCGCGCAACGAGCGATAAGACAATAAATCACAGGCGTGACGTTACGAGACAGGAAGGCAGCAGATTAGGGAGCACATTGGTGTAGCCCATACTCCAGACATTGAGAGAGAGAAATCGAGTTGGGCAGTGCATGCATCGCATAGAGCAGATGACAGGTGGGAAATTGTAGTTACATAATGGATAACAGAAGTGTAGGCCTAGAGGGTGGAGAACTAGGTCGTGTGATGAATTTAGGAAATTCGCAGGCGTAATATAGGGCCAGCTAGCGCTAGACAGGGGTAATTCTAAATCACTGGGAGAGGACGAATCCTTCAGTAGACATAATGATGATGGTTATGCTAATGATTATGATCATGATGATTATAACGATGTCGCATCAGGTCATGTCGGTGCGCTCAGCTTGTCAGCACTTCGACCACAGTGGTAACTTCGGAGCGCGAGGAGAAAGCATGGTCGTCAATCTACGTACCTCGAGGTCACAGATCCGCACGCGGGTTTCACTTGCCATCCAAGCACCGATGGGTTTGGGAACGCCAATGACAGAAATTCTCCGGTTGAGAGAGATGAAAGCAGCGAGCAGTTAAGTACAAGGAGGTTAAGCAGATCAAGAGTATGGTTTTCCGCCCGACCGGAAGAGAGTTCAGTGAATAAAATACAGAGCGAGATGAAAGAAACGTCCATGCACAGTACGGTCACTGAGAGGCTCGACGATGGCGAATAGCAGCGTGCAGTCAGAGAGTAACGAAGAACAAACCCATCGGTATTCCATGTCTCGCAGCAAATAAGAAGCATGTCATCCTCCGTTCTGCGTTCTTACAGTACTTTTGACCATGAAAAGCGAAAAAAAAAGTTACAGCGTGAAGCTCTATCAACACGGCATGTGCGTACGCAGGCGAAAGCGCCACTGTGCAGTGGTAGCTGTTGTGGATGTATACTCTTTGGTATCGATGTGTCCGCCTATACGGGGCTCGAGAAAGCAGTTATTTTCACGTCAACAGCGAAAATATAACATACAATGAATAAAGGATTTTGACAAAAGCATAAGACACCAATTGGAATTAGTAAAACCTCCTCGCTACAGTCGCCATTGTCAGGCCAGCCGTCTTGCGTGGTATTAAAAGAGGCCACTAAACTGCCTGCGGCAATTATTCATATTCTCAATGTTAAATATTTACAAATAGTACAATGTTGACATTCTACCTCTGTAAACGCCCTATATTAATAGCTTATAATGCCTAATGTGCCAGCGGTGACAATGTAACGTTGTTCACAGATGACGAGCGCACATGTGTCCATGCAATAAAACCAAGCTTTTTGCGAACATACCGAGCGTTTCTGCGAAGATCTTGAGTAATCTTAAAAGTACACCTGTGACAGACAGCACAATTCTTGTCCTTCAGCTGGATCGTTCGAAGGGGCACGGATTACTAGCGCTAGAAATCGAAACATATTAAACTAATCAGTAAAATTTTCTTAATTGACGTCTTAACTATTAACCTTACGGCACATATTGCAATCTACGAATTGTAGCCGGTGAGTTTGCAAGATATATTCACTTGAAATGATTCTACAGGATGACACCAGTTTCGAGATATTAATTGCCGAACTTTGCGAATAAATACATTGGCGGTCAAGTTACTTTTGTGCTTCGATGCATAAAGCGGCACTTTGTTAAAGATTAAGTGGAATGGCAGTACATGTTTACAGCAAGTTCGACGGTGCATATTTCGAAAATGATGTCATCCACAGAATTCTTTTCAAGTGAATATGTTTTGCAGTCTCACGAGCTACAATTTGTAAATTTCGATACGTCTGGCAGATGGCACCATCCTTGAGCCGGTCCACTCGAAGAGGCGGACATTACTTGCACGAGAAATCGAAATGCATAATCTACTAATTAACGAAAATTCACTAAATAAGTTTGTAACTGATTGCCTTGCGTCACATATTGAAAAACTGTGCGATCTATCAAACGCGATTTTTTTTAAAGGTTGCCTAAAATCTTGGCAGAAACACCTGGTATATGTGCGCTATGTCAAACAATTTCTTAGTTGTCTCTTACTATGTTTACTAATGTTACTCATACTTCTAGGCTTGACGGCTACGTCAACAACTGGTTCTGTGAGCACAATAGTAACATATGTCGGGGAATGGAAGGGCATTTCAATCAATCTTTATTTAGCATTCATTCATTTACAAAAAAAAAATGAACACTAGGACAAGAACTAAAAGCTTCTTTTTGCAGCTTGACAAGGTTCTTGCTTATATTCATGACAACGGGGACAGAATAATGTTGTACACTTTAGTGTGTGCAATGTACAAATGCATAAGTGAAAACGTGTGAGGCGAAATGTACAATCAAGGATACAAAGCAGTGTGTTAGTCAGTACAAATGACATATATAAATATACAGTATATAACAGAAATACATAATTATTTTCAACTGCTGAAAAATTTATCATATAACGTTTTCTTGACATACGGAAACATAGATAGCAAATGAAGATGTGCATAAATTTCTTGCAGGTCACATCCTATATGCGAAAATGGCATCAAACGAAAAACTAATTAATTTAAAGGAGGTTAGTAGTGACTTCCCCTAGCCAAGGTAACGTTAAAAAAATAATTACTCAGTTTGAATTAGGAAGCCTCGTATTGTTTTCCTAGTAATGTCAGTTATCTCTATACCGTTTTCATGAAGTTTATTTAGTACGGATGGGACGCGACTGGATAGACGATTTCATCCATTATTTGTACGGGAGAGTGGTAGCTGCCATCTCTTTCTTTCCCTAATGTTATAGGATATATTGGTTCTGTTAGGTTGCACAACCCCAAGAACGCTTCATTATTATACTTAACGTAGCTCTGGTATTTTAGGGCAAAGTTAACGTCATATAAACTTGCTAGACAAATGATATTATACTTTGAAAATAATTCACATGTATGTGCGTCGAATGGCGCGTTTGCGATATGACGAACAGCCTTTTTTTGTAGCACTAATAATTTACTGATATTTTGCTTTGACGTAGTACCGCGCACAAGGTGGCAATACATTAAATGAGATAAGAATAGTGCGTTATAAAGGATCAGCTTAACTTTAGATGGTACCGTATCACGAAGTCTACAAAGCACGCCGCAAGCTTTGGCTAAACGGGATGCTATAAGGTCCACATATTCATTCCACATTAGTTTTTAATTAAATATGACACCCAAAGTTTTAACGTTAGGAACAACTTCGATTACTTCAGAGCCAACCTGCAACAGTATGTCTTCACTCAGATGTTTTTGGGGAGGTGCAAAAATAACAGCTTTTGGTTTTGTTGTATTTAATTTGAGAGCGTTAACCTTGCTCCATTCGGTCAATTGTTTCAGTGTGATATTTGCCAACAACTAGAGATCGCCGATATTGCGAGACTGAAAGAAGAGGCTGGTGTCGTCAGGATAAATGATGAAGTTCGCGCCATTAGAAATGTTGACAATGTCGTTAACATATATATTAAACAATACTGGTCCTAGTATACTTCCTTGGGGAACGCCCTGAGTAATTTCCCGGAGACGTGAGTCTTCTGATGAAATCGAAACGAGTTGTTTTCTGTGATTAAGATATGATTGTAAGAGTTTGAGAGAAATGCCCCGAAACCCATAATGTTCTAGTTTAGCAAGCAAAGTCTGATGATTTAGCCTATCAAATGCTTTAGAGTAGTCTACGAAAATTCCTAGCGCTAGTTCCTTATGTTCAAAACCATTTAAAATGAACTCTTTTTAGGTTAGCAGAGCCAATTCAGTCGACATTCCCGCACCGAACCCAAATTGTTTATTTCATATGATGGAATGTTTATCACAAAATGACTTTAGTCTTTAGAAATAACTTTTTCTAGTCCCTTGAATAGGACAGGCAGTACTGATACTGGCCTGCAATTCGACAGCTTGTTTTTGTCACCGGATTTAAATAAGACTAACTTTCGCGTGTTGCATTTTTCTAGGAAAAATTCCATTTGACAGCGATAGGTTAAAAATATGGGTAAGCACTGGGAGCAAGAGATCAAGCACAAACTTAATAGGTCTTATTTGAAGCCCGTTCACATCACGGGATCTACTATTTTTTAGTGACATGAAAATTGCATTAACTTCATATGGATCTGTAGGTTTAAGAAAAGCTGTATGTCCATTCCGTGTGCCCAAATACTTGGTTACTACTGTGTCGTGAGTACTTTTTTCCAGACTGGTGAAATAATCAGTAAACACATTTGCTAATTATTTGCCTCTTACCGTTCTATTTCCAACTACAAGTTCAAAGTCAACACTATTGTGGACATCGGAATGCAAAAGCTCTTTAATTTCGCGCCATAATAGACTGCTCTGATTACTCACCTCTTGAAATAGGTTCTCGTAATACAGCTTTTTTGCATTTCGTATAAATTTCGTAACATAGTTCCGGTATTTCCTAAAGCCTGCAAGATCATCAGGGTTTCTTGTTCTGACAAACTTATGATGCAGTGAATCCTTCTCAAGGATCATCCTAAGGCATTCGTCATTAAGCCACCGTTTCCGTTTTCTAGTTGACTTCTTTACTCTTTTATATTTAAAGGAGTTGTCATACGCTTCCTTAAGGGAGCGCATGAGTTTATCATATGCATCATCAGCGTCCTGACATAGAAGCACCGAAGTCCAATCAATATTATTAATTTTTTGCCGGAAAGTGTTTAGTGTTTTGTAATTAATTTCCTGGAAAACAAATGAATGAGACTGACGCACTGGTTTTGAAGCCTGATGAAGCTTACAGAACATCTATATCGGCAAATGATCGCTCATATCAGCTACAATCACTCCCGATTTGGTGGCATCTTCAGAACAGTTAGTGATGAATAGATCGAGTAGTGTTTCAGATGTATGACTTACACGCGTAGGTTCTGTAATAACATTCCTGCAATAAAAAGAGTGGAGGAGTAGTTGTAGTTCTTGGGATTGCGAAGTACTTTGAAAAAAATTGAACATTGAAATCCCACCCACGAAAAGGTTCATGTCGTTTAGACACACGAAGCTGAGAATCCTTTCAAAGAAAGTAATAAAGTTATCGTTCTTTCCATCAGGTGGGCGATACACAACCACAAAAACGTATTTTTTGTACTGTAAGCTTAAAAGTTCATAATCTAGTGTTATAGTAGAAAACTCAGGGATCAAGGTGCAAGAAAACTCATTCGATACTAACTGCAGCACGCCGCCTCAGCGACGGGAAGGCCTGTTTAAGAAAAAAGATTGATATCTAGGTAGGTGAAGAACGTCACTCTCTTGCTGGTACCAAGTCTCAGTAACCATTATCACATTAAATTAAAAAGAAAATTTGCTTAAAAACATGGACAACTCATCGCACTTGCTCTTTGCGGATTGCGCATTCAAGTGCAAGAACTTCAAGTAGTTGCAGTCGTGCGGCACTACAGTGTCAGCGGGTGTATCCATTTATAAACAACAGATAAGATTAACGCGAACAAATAACAAAAAACGCGTTTAGTTAACAGTGGTGGCACGTTGCATTTTGTCCAAGTCTGATTCAGACGAAATACGCAGGACAGGAGATGTGTCTGTCTGACGTGCGAAAATCTTTTTTCCGTTCCTAGCCCATGCGAAACGCCCGTTTACTTATCTTTTTTATCTTAGCAATGGCTATGCATAGCAGCTTCTTGAGCTGCGGGCAGAGGTGCTCATTTATGTAGACAGACTCGTTATCAGGAAATCCGATCTCATTCGTAGTGAGCCTGTGCTTCCTGGCCTTATTAAGGACTACATCGCGTTTAGCCCTGCTCTGGAAAACCACCACTATGTTGGCATCAGTCAGAATTTCGCGCCAGAATTCGGTGGCAGATTTCAATGTCCTTTTCTTTTATGGTCTCCCCGAGAACGTCGCCAACTTTTCCAAGGATGCTTACGAGGCTCTCGGACCTCTCCTGCGGAATTCCTTTCACTTCAATATCTTTATTTCTAGAATACTGATCTTGGGGGATGCCACGATTTTCACGGCGTTTCCTGCACTCTCTTTTTCCACGCCTCAATTTCTTTCCCTAGCACCTGTTGTGTTTCTTTCAGTACCACATTCTCATGTTTTTACTTTACTGCATTCTTTCTTTAGAGCCTCGAATTCTTTGTTTATAAAGTCCATGCTGTTCTTCAGCTCTCTTAATTCTTTGCGAAATTCGCGCTTCAGGTCAGCAATTTCAGTGGTCATAATGCAAACGTCAAATTCAGGACAGAAAACAGTCAACACAACGAGGCAGCAGAGGCAGCAAGGTACGAAATAATGCACTTTAAAAAGAATCGGAAAATTTCAAACCTGAAGAAATAAGCAGTACGTTTCAGAGTGTGCACTGTTTGCTGCCTCCGCTGCCAAGTGACTGCCGTGGCCGTCTGGGGGTCCTTTTAACGGAATCCAGGCGGTGACGACAAGGTCACGGCTTGTACGTTGATTGGGGATCCAGGCGGTGACGACAGGGTCACGTGGTTGTACGCTGATCCGCTTCTGCACTGTCAGTGCTGCTGCGCTAAGGACGCAGGCGCCAAAGATGCCCGTGTCGAAAAATCCCGAGGTGATGCCCAGCGATAGCTCCGAGAAGGCCTGAAGAAATAAGCAGTACGTTTCACCGTGTGCACTGTTTGCTGCCTCCGCTGCCACTGCTAGCAGTGCAGGTTTAAACGCAATGTTGATTGCCACCCGTTTGCAGGCAGGATTGTTGGTCTTTATCGTAGCGGCTGGAATGGTGCTTTCGGCTTGACACTGTGGTGTGTCGAGTGCGCGAGTGCCGTGCGTGCAGTGGTTCAGCCATGTTCAGCCAGTGGTTCAGGCTGCACGAGCGCGGCGAATAATTTATTCGAAGACGACGACAACAAAGAGGGCACAAAGCGTGAATTCAAAGCATGAAGCGTTTAGCCAATGAGTGGTCTAGACGGTAGTGCTTAGGGTGAAAAGAAGAAAAAGAATCCAGGGGAGACGGGAAGATAAAGATTTGTGGCGGATCCCCAAGAGTGGGTTGCGCCATTTCGCCAGGAAACAAGAACAAGATAAGAGAATCCCGCTGCCGCATACCGCTATTAAATTTTTCCCTACACAGGTCCGGTCTTACAGCGTCCCCTCTGTTTCCTACCTGCCAGGAACGTGAAAACATTGACCGCTTTCTAATAGGATGCCGTCAGTTTTGAAATCAGAGGAAGAACTTTGAATTTTCGCTCCGAAAATTGGGTATTTCTTTAACTGCTCAAAGTATCCTCTTCTTCGGGACTTCTTTATTGGGCTTTAGCCACAGGAACATCTGAGTGGCCATTTGCGACTATCCGTTACACAAGAAGGCTACCACGTTTATTCTCGAAATTAGTAATTGTATAGCTCATTAAATCGCTGATTGCGTGTTCGAACTTATTCTAATACCGCCAAAAAATTCATAAGAATTTGCTGTTTATATATGCTTAAAACTACTTTTATTTCTGTATTCGCCAGGTAAACCTCTTTCGTAATTGCCCTAAACGTTATACCTCATGCTAATTTACTTTTTCGTTTAGGTTTTTCTCGCTCCCCCTTTAACCTTTGACGGCCGACTTCTTGGCCAATCCCTCGTAGTAGGTAAGCGCCACAAGCGAGGACCAAGCAAGCAAACAAACTGGAAGAACTCGCCAGTGCTCCGGACGTCGTCGGACGTCAGGCCTCCTACTGGACCAGGGCGGCCTTCCAGAGGCGGGGTCGTTATGCAGTCCAGTGAAAACACGGGGAAGGCGGGAGATGGAAATTCAAGACCATGAGCAAAGCGAGAACAAGGTGGCGGTGGTAAGCTTTATTGAAAGAGGGGAGGGGAAGGGAGGAGGTGGCTGAGGGATCGGGCTCAAGTAAGGCCCTGAGCCTGCTTGGCCTTCTCCGCCCAGTTTTTTTTTTATTCAGATACGCCCTTACGAGCATTACATAGGGGGAGGGGGGTTAACAACAGTACATTTTAAACACAATTAGGGGGGGGGAGGCAATATAGAACACCGTGGTAAAAATCACCGAATACAACAAGAAAATATAAAAAGAAAAAAAGGAAAGATAATTGCATACAAGATGAAAAAGAAGAACACTCCGTACAAAGCATGTAGATACACTTACAATGCGTCAAAGGCATAAAATTCTGCTTTTACCCAACATCTGTAAAACTGCGCTTCAAATTACTTACAAATGAGTCATGATTACGTATCGACGCAATTTCTTTTGGCAGCTTGTTCCAGTGATGAATAGCAAGAAAGAGCGGCGATTGTCGCAGGAGATTCGTACGCGCAAACATGGGACGCACTTTCAAGGGATGGTCGAGGCGGGGGAAAATTTTTTGTGGGGGTTTGATATGGGAGGCTGTAAAGGATGACGGGGTATTATACAATCTGTGGAAGTGGGAAAGCAGTGTTAACAGTCGTCGTGTTTCTAGAGACGGTAATTGGAGGGACTCTTTGATAGCCGTGATGCTGGATGTTCTAGAGTATGTTTTAGTGATGAAACGTGCTGCTCTATTTTGTAAAGATTCCAGCTTGTTTATTAGGTAAGTCTGATTTGGATTCCATATTATGTAAGCGTATTCAATCTTTGAGCGAACTAGAGCTGTGTAAGGTAATAATTTAGTTGACTGATTTGCTAAATACAAATTTCGCCTAATGAATCCAAGTGTTTTATTTGCTTTCGAAATTATTTCATCAATGTGATCATTCCATGTAAGGTTACAAGTTAAATGGACTCCCAAATATTTTAATGTAGACACATTCTCTATGCACATGCTGTTCATAAAATATGAACTTAAGTGAACGTTACTGGCTCTGGTAAATGTCATTGTTTTTGTTTTAGAAACATTAATTTCCATTTGCCATTGCTCGCACCAAAGTGAAATTTTGTTTAGGTCGGCCTGTAAAATATTAGTGTCTTCAGAGGTGATAACTTGTCTGTAAAGAACGCAGTCATCTGCAAACAACCGAACTGTTGAGGTCAGGTTGTTACTGATGTCATTAATGTAAATTAAGAATAAGATTGGGCCAAGTATGGATCCCTGAGGAACGCCAGATTTAACTTATGCTAAAGCGGAAAAGTGATCATTTACGGAAACAAATTGGTAGCGATTGGTTAAAAAACTTGAGATCCAATTAACAATTTTACCATGTATGTTAAGCCGGCTAAGTTTCATCATTAAGCGAGAATGGGGAACTTTATCGAATGCTTTCTTGAAGTCAATAAATATGGCATCGATTTTTATGGAATCGTGGACAGCTTGATGAAGATCGGTTATAAGTTCAAAAAGCTGTGTTTCACAAGAGCGTCTTTGCTGAAATCCATGCTGATTGTTAGAAAAAAAGTTATGTTCAGATAAATATTTCATAACTGCGGAAGATATGATATGCTCAAGTAATTTACATGGAATACTAGTCAAGGATATAGGTCTATAGTTTGAGGGCACTGATCGGTCACCTGATTTGTAAATGGGAGTGATGCGACCGACCTTCCAGTCATCTGGTACAATTCCTGTATCTATTGATTGCTGGAAAAGGGCGACTAATACTGGAGATATTACAGGTTTAGTCATTTTAAGCATCTTTGTGCAGATGCCGTCTGGACCTGGCGCTGAGTTATTTGAAAGTCGATCGATGGCCGATTCTATTCCCTCTGGTGTAATTATGAGATCATTCATAGATGAGTTAATTGAAGGAAACGTAAGGTCAGGTGGAATTGGATTTTCATTTATGAATACAGAGCTGAAAAACGAGTTTAATTCAGTCGCAGCTTCAGATGGTGAGAGTAGCACACCGTTATTAACGATTGGTATAGTGGATTGAGAAGAGTGTTTAGGGTTGATTACTTTCCAAAACTTTTTCGAATTGTTCATTAACATGCTGACGATGTCACCGTTAAAAAACTTCTCTTTAGATGCTTCAATTTCAGCTTTACATTTATTTGACTGTTCTCGGTATCGCTGCCAATCACCATCCGAGTGGGACAGCTTAGCTTTAGAGTAAAGGCGTTTCTTTTTATTTATTGCTCTCTTCACTTGGGACGTGAACTATGTGCTCTGTGTCGATGACGTTATTCCAATTTTGGGAACGTGCTTTTGTTTCAGATCAATTAGCTTATTTCGGATAGCGAGCCAGTTATCATTTGTATTGCGATAAGCCATGGTTTCCAAGAACCACACAGAAAAATATGACAGCTCTGTAAGAATCGCGTCGATATTTGCACGGGAGTAATCGTAAGTAGATTTCTTTGCTTTTTCTGGTTTACTACTTTGTAAAAGGTATTCACAGTGTACTACGTTGTGGTCGCTAATACATTCAAGGACGTGGACAAGCATATTTTCCGGTTCGGTTGTGAGGACTAGATCTAGAATAGCGTTTCCACGTGTTGGCTTGCAAACTATTTGATGCAGATCAAATGAACAAAGAACATCGAGAAATTCCTTGCATTCGCTCTTCCTTGCGCAACCTAGGGGCGTGCACGTCTGCCAATTTATTGTGGGGTAGTTGAAATCGCCAGCAAGGATTATAGGTGAAGTTGGATACTTGTCTTGGATTAAAGTTAGGAAATGATTAAGACTCTCGATGAATTCAGAATTAAAATCAGGCGGACGGTAACAGACCCCGACTGCGCAAGTCACAGAGGGACAGACCTGAAGTGAAATCCACAAAATTTCAATATTTGACTGCGTGTCAACCAGCTCCTGTCCGTTGACCAGTTGACCAGCTCATGCTGTCAGTCGACGTCCCCGGAACTGAGCCAGGCTGTCCAGTCAGTCTCGCTGCTGACGGCGGGATAAGAAAACGGAAGCGAGGTGCATTCCCACATTATGTGTGTGAGTGTCCCTGTTTGTGAACAGAGCCTACATAGGTCACTTCCCTTGCCCTCTGTAATTTTGCTAATGTACTTTGGGTGTGAGTATGTGTTTGTCTGGAGTCCCCTAAACGCGACCGCTTGCGTTTTATCGATTTGCTTGGCCGGTGGTGGGAGCGCGCGACACCTCAAGCGATGTCTATGGGCTATTTCGTTATAACTCTCGCAGGATTCCTCGTGTTTCTCCTCCTCGTTCACGTCGCCCGCATCCGCGGACGAGGCTCGGCGAGCGAGATCTCGAGCCAAACTGTGGGCCGACGCGTTGCCGGGCACAGCCGCCTGAGTGGGGGTCCACACGAGAGTTTTCAAGCCGCTTAGGGGGCGCCGCGTGAGGACATGGTACGCCTGTTTGGAAATTCTACCGCGGACGAAATTGCCGATGGCCTGCTTGCTATCGCTGATGACGGTATTCGCTTCCGCGTGCATGGCCATGGCGATCGCGGTTTCCTCCGCTTCCACCACTCGGCCAGCCGTGATTGTTCTGTGTTCTATCAATCCTCCATTGTGATCCGCTACCACCGCGGTCATGAAGTCGCCGCGAGGGTGTCTCCTCGATCGTGTTTTGCATGCCGAAGGCCTCTAGCCTTGCGGTGTCCGCGTGGTCCGGAAGGCCCAGGGCTCCATTTGTGGTTCTTCTGATCATTGTGTTATTTTTAGCTAAGTCCGTGGCTGCGAGTTTGACATATGGTGTCGAGTACATGGTTCAGCTGGTTATGCGTGCCTGCACGAGTCGAAGCAGCTCGCCCTCGCCCATGCCGTGGTGCCGATTAGCCACCCGGCGAGTGAGCTGTAGTGTGTAGTTGGTCACCCTCTGGGGTTTATTTAACATGAGCCCGCAGCGCAGCGTGTTCTGAAAGTCTGGCTCCAATGTATTGATAGTGGGGCGCTCCGGGATAGTAAGCCATCCGACCCTAAGTTCAAGGAAGCGCCTCCCCCGTGCTATTCCCTCGGGACAACTACTTCTGCCGGGCTTAATCAGGAGCACGTACTGGTGGGCTAGTTGGCTAAGCATGATCACAAAGACGGCGCCGAACAACATAACACACGAAGACGGCGCCTACGTGCTTGTCTCGTGTCTCCCTTTTTCGTGTGTTGTTTTATTCGGCGCCGTCTTTGTAATCTTGATCAGGAGCTATTCGGATTTTTCCGGTGAGCGCGTCAGGCCCCTTGACTCCGCATAAGCTTGTACGACGTCGATGCCGCGTTGCATGATCTCTTGAAGAGCTTGTGCATCATCCGCCGCTGCCCGTAACGTCACGTTGTCAGCGTAGAGGCTGTGCTGAAGCCAGGAGATAGAGCACAGCAGGTCCGGGAGCATTGACGCATTAAAGAGAAAAGGGGATATGACTGATCCCTGCGGCGTGCCTCGGTTCCCCAGCTCCATAATGGCAGGTAAAAGCGGGAACCGACGTTTCGACAAGTGGACTTGTCCGACGTGTCGAAACTTTGGCTCCCGCTTTTACCTTGTACTCGTTTTGCTTATGGCATTATGTAGGTGTCACATGTAGTTGAGTCTACTTAAGGTTTTACCCTGCCAAACATGAGGAAACTCATTGTCCACGTACATGGAATGTAAATGCTGCTTCTAGCATCTAACAGTAGTATTATATAATAATAATAATAATAATAATATTCTTTCACGTTGGTAACATACCAGACAGTAATAAGAACTGACGTGAAATGGGGTCTATGTTTCTGAAATGACTTCAGGCCTCAGTTGGATATGTTTTCGCTCTGAAAAGAACAAATCAATTGAAAGCCAGAGCTGTCCGCGTCTCTTTCATTGTTCACGTGTATAGTATTCGCGCTGTTAGTTGCAACCTTTCAAAGATCGTTGAAAACCTTCCACGTTCCACTAATACAAACACGGCGTGCTCCTAGAAAAGCCATGGAGAAAAACTCTGAGACATGTGCGATCTTTTTGTAGTTAGTGATCAAAGACAGTTGTTTTGTTCCCACCATCGGTGCTATACGTAATATTATGCGAAGCATATTAACGTAGGTTTCGGGCCTTCGCGCGACGCCCGGCGGTGGCCACCATTGACCCTGAAGTGGGGTCACGTGACATGACGTCACGTGATGACGTCACACAGGCTGCAGATGGGGCCTCATATCGCGCCGTCGGTCACCTCCCGGCGGTGGCCACCATTGACCCTGAAGTGAGATCACATGATGTGACGTCACCTGATGACGTCACACCGGCTGCAGATGGGGCCTCATATTGCGCCGTCGGACGTCGCCCGGCGGAGGCCTCCACGCTTCGGTTCGCGCCGTCGCGCGCGACGCGGCGGCGGCTCCACCATCGCTGCATCACGTGATATGTGACGTCACGCCAGGGATGAAGCGGCGCGCGCCCGCCGTCGCGTCAGTCTCTGTGCCCGCAACCGCGCCAGCGTCTTTGCGCCGGGCGTGTATGCGGTCAAGATGCCTCCAAACGCAAAGGATACGCTAAGGTTAAGCCCAGTGGATGCGAAGCATCCACTGGGCTTAACCTTGATAAGCCTCCAATTTTATTATTTCTTCCTTCGCACCCTGCTGTGAGCACCCCGCTCTTATTAATGTGCTTAATTATGTATTCCAATCTCCTGAAACAATCTTTAATGCTTCGGCTCGTACAACAACCCAGCAATGCCTGTTAAAAGTTTAAGCGCGCAAACTTTAATGGCTTACTTATAGCGATAGGTTCTTCAATTTTTTTTCACGTCTTTGTGAGAAGTTATAAGGAGCCCCGTAGTATTCTGTTATTTATTGTATCTCCACGAAATGATGTACACGTGAACATCTCTTCATCGATGATGTGCTCTCTCAGTCTACTCTATTTGCAAGCCATTTTTCCCGCCCATGTGCACAGGGTCGCAAACCGTACGTTCTGATATGGTTAACCTCCCCTCCTTCTCTTTTTGTCCCTCTGCCTTCTCTCTCTCTCTCTCTCTCCATCTTTCTCTTCTGCACTGAAGTGGATTTGCGTTTGTATTCGACATTTAGTTTTTGTACGCCTACTGTTCTAATTTCATCGCGATCTGTGCGGCGCGCTCGATTTAATGGGATGGTAATAATTTCTTCTAATTATTTTCCCGCTCACCCATCTTCTGTACAACATCGCCAGTATGCGCTACAGAGTAGCCACTCTTCATAATAAAAATTTCATCCGGTCTTTAACTAAACACAAGACACTGCAACGAAGATGTCGCCGCTAATTGACGCACAAGGCTCCGAATGCGCTAATGGCGTCCCAAACTACTAATGGTCTGCATGATAGGCCTTTGACTATGTGACATCCTTTTTTTTGTGCGCGACTTGCAGATGACTCCTTCTCTCATTCTTCTATTCCCCCCACCCCCCTATGTAGCATAGCCAAGCAGGCAAACACATTCGTCAGCGCAGGTTCCTCGGAAGTTTCACCGCGTTTCGACCTTTACTACAGCGCTTGCCATGCGCACAGTATATGCTAACGCATTTGCTGCATACTTTTCTCTGAATGCTTTTCTCACTACACTTATTGCTGGTTCTAATACTTCTCCACTGGAAAACGTACAAGGGCAATGCACCGACGCCTCCTCGCCTCTGTGTTCCTGCATGCCACGTTGATGACAAGTCTTTACTGCAAATCTTCTACGTTCACTTACAGCAAAATAAACTGGCGATATATATATATATATATATATATATATATATATTAGTCAGCCGTTTCAATCTTGTTGCTTCATTTCCTCTTTCTCTGCTCGAATTGGAAATGTAAATGGGGAGTACTACGTTAATAACAGTTCTCTCAGTTCATTTGTTTTTTCTTTGTGATGCTGCATGTTCATTCCGCTGTTAATTTCGCGTCCACAAGAACTCGGTGGGAAAGCAGTTTCGAGAGACATTCTGCACGAAGCCTTATTGGAAATCTATAAGAACCTTCGTGTTTGTAATGTGCTCCCTTCACCACAGCTTTCCAGTCCGCGTTTCGACGCTCTGTTCATTTTGCCTGGCATGAGTTCTCCCGACACGTTCGCAAAGGTCTGCGCCTATCCGGAGGCAAGTACCAGCCTTTTACAACAAAAGCATGTGAAAAATCGGACAGATATTGACGAAAAAATGTGACTCGAGCAGCTTTACCAAAAGTAAAATCGTTGCAGAAGCGATAATGCTCCATGTTTCAGTCCAGAAATGTTTGCCAAGTTCCGTCAGCATAGCAAATATCGTTGTGCATTCTTATGATGGTTTATATTTTCCTTGAGGCACGCTTGTGGTATATGCTTCCGCTACGCATGCCTTCCGAAGATCCCGTCTCTGTGGGTGTTGTTTTTTCCCAATTCTCAATGCATTATTTCGAAGGCATTCAGCTGTTGAGGAAAATGGTAACGCGAAATGATTCAGGAAAATGGCAACAGACTAGCATTCTGCGTGTGTCCTGCATGTTCTTTTTCTTTCTCCGCGTACTAGTTGTACAAGGCTGACCGCCTTCGTGTTCTCATGCCCACAAGCCCAAATAACAACCCTTGTTAGCATGCCCTTATTTAGCGCAGAGCATGAAGCTTTTATTTGAAGCGTCTAATGGCACCACACAAAATCACAGACTAAACTACGCTCCCGCAAGCCGCCTGATTCTGTAAAGGGAAGGCTTTAATTATTACGCGCTGTTTCAACCCGTCCTCTTCGCTGGTCTTGTCTACAGGCCATGCTATCTGCTTTTTGGCAGAGATGTAGTTTGCGCTCACCTAGATTGTACGTTCACTCAGTGACCAGCGTATATCTCAAATAAAAATTCGTGATCGGGTAACGCCATTGCTTGCAGTTTATGCATAGATGCTTCGCAGTTAGCTATGCCAACTACTCCTCCTGCTCCTTTCTTCTCGACTAAATGTGCTGCGTAGTACATTGTCTCCTGTTGCTAATATGATACCTCTTATTACTTCACTGTCCTTCATGCCACGTCTCCAGCATTAAACTTAAATTGAAGTTACGTTTCACCTCAGGTTACCTGAGGTTAACCTCAGGTTTAACCTCTACTTAACGTGAAAGTTTTGCAATGAACATTACGGCTCAAGCAGCAAACATCTTTGTGCCAGAAACGACGACACATTGCGAAATGAAACAAAGAGATAAACTACAAATTTCTCCAAGTCTGCGCCGTCTGCGCAAACATTTACAAAATTCGCAACATAAACAGCAAATGGCATTGCCACCATCGCACCCTTGCCTTTTCCCAGTTACTTATTTTTGCACAACGGATCACTGAAATCGCGTGGAACGCGGTTCGTTGCGGATTGAACGGCTTTATGCTCGGCCTTCTCACTAGCAATCTGACGAGCGTTGTGCGACACACATCGGAGGAGCCGTGGAGATATGCTTTGTGGAGAAACCAAGGAGGATATGAGCAAGGCACTTCGTAGGTGATTTTGCAGCTACCTACAGTGCATATTCGCTGAGCGTTCTATACGAGCTGCACCGTTAGCGTGGCCCTGAATAACACTTGTCTTCCACGCAATGAGCGCTAGTTTGATCCCTGGCCGAGCTTTCCTGGTTTTTTTTTTTCAGCGTTCGGCTGATATCATGTACATAGCTAGCAGCATGATTCACAACGAACAAATAAGTGAGAAATGCAGGTACCTCGGCACATGGAGTTAATGGCAGGATATTATTGTGGTTGGACTGATAAGACGGTACTCGGCATTGCTAGCCTGTCTGGGCATCGGTGATAGATAGAATGAAACCAATGAGACTCGTCTAAAACCACATCTTGTGGAAATTGAACGTACATAGGTTTCTGAACAAGCAAGACGTTAACTTGTTGTTCGGTCGCGCAGCTCTATAAGCGGGGAGAAAAGGTGAAGATTAAGCGGCACTAAGCAGCGCTGGGTTATCAAGTCGTCAATGTGAATCCTGACAAGGAGTTGTTTTCCCTAGCCGTCGTCAAGTAACGCCTGTAGGAAGATATGACCTCCTGGTACGCCATCCTCCTTGACGGATTTCCGGCCGATATCCTTCCTTTTTCGCCGTGCTGTCCTCCAGCCCCTGGCCTTACGACCATCTGCGCTGTGAGGTGTTGGGGCAATATATGCCCTGTAATTCCCGCTCCCGGAGCATGACCACGAAGTGCGGTTTTGGCCTCTGCCCGTTACTCCGATGCACACTTCCTCATGGACAGCCCAGACAGCACAACTGCCGGCTCATTTCGAATGATTCGTTCAGACTGATCTTCCTTCCCCGGTTCCCACCGCTTAATGCCAGGTACGTCGAAATGGACACTTCATTCAAAACCTTCCATCTGGCGCCCCCATTCTAAATGCTTTAGCATTCTTTGGGTACTTCACGCACTTTCCGGGGTCTATGTATGTATGTATGTATGTATGTATGTATGTATGTATGTATGTATGTATGTATGTATGTATGTATGTATGTATGTATGTATGTATGTATGTATGTATGCATGCATGCATGCATGCATGCATGTATGTATGTATGTATGTATGTATGTATGTATGTATGTATGTGTATATGTATGTATCAACCTGTAATGTACGTGTAAGGTATGGGTGTGGCAACCCTATAACATACGGCCTACATGCCTCTGTTGTCGTCAGGATCAGCCTCTCGGTCCGACGAAAGTTAGGAAAAATGGGAAATGGAATGGATCGCCCCAAAAATAATGTTCCCATAGTGTCACGCGCCAGACGCACAGTCAGGCTAACCACTCTAGCTTTTATATAATCCATTTTAGCCACATTTCCGTGTGCTGCTAAAGTATCGTCCATTTGTATAGTGCGAACATTACCATTCGCCTTTTTGCCGGCTTTGTTCTTGCAGAATTTTTTTCTTGCATTGGCTGTTGTTGTTTGATGTACTTTGTACTTTATTTCATGATTTCTCTCACGTCTTGAATTTAACTATTACAGCTCCAGCCAGGATCCACAGTAGGGCCTGTATTATTTTATAATTAAATTGGCTACCACAGAAACCACACAGGTTGTTTGCAAAAATCTGTTTTTACTGTTGCACAACCCCTTCAGGCGTTTTCGTCGCGGTCATCGTCGCTGTTTTGCGTCTGTGAGATAGCCTGAAAGTAAGCAACCGATCTGTAATCGGCGTATGTGTGCTGTATTTCGAATGTTCGTGCCTCCTGCCACAGCCCTTGTTGGCCAATGGCGGCGTCCACGGCTGCTACGCGTGAATAGGCACAGCGGTACAAGACCAGTGGCGTGTGCAACAGCTGGCGCCCTGCGGCGGAGCTCTTGTTGAAGGCGTGTTATCTCGAGACGTTGTCTATTTTCTTTATCTTTATTTTATTTATTTATTTCGCCCGTAGTGACGCTTCTATTTTGCTCTCGGGGTCCATTGGGCCGTTCTTTTTACTCCGAGATTCCCTGCGGGTCAGTTCAGCTATGCGATGACGCACTTGATGAAATAGATGCCATGCCTGTGCCGACTGCTAGTGGCCAACACATTCATCTGAAAACAGTATAAAGAATATTTCTTCCGTGGTGGAAACAAATGTCGCCCCACAATATTTTCACACCTCACGTTTTCTTACGTCGAACAGAAGGTGGCTCCATGGTTCGTTTGTCTTTCTTCACATTTTTGGTTTTGATTTTGACTCTAGCTCACATTTCTTCGACTCTCGTAGAATTCATTTACGTTCATCATCAACTCCTCAAGTTCTTTTCGAATTTTTCGAACGTTTTTGTGTTCTTCGGGAAATTGAAAATTGATTGGCAATTTGATACTTCTTTACACTTTTTAGACTTTCTTGAATTATTAATGGCTTCATTTGAGTTTTAGTTATGCTTCCATGCGTTGCTGTCGGATTTATTTTCCTATTTTTGATGAAACTCTTTCGTTTCTTGAATGGGTCCTCTTGAGTCGATCTTCTTGAATGGATTGTTATATACCCTTAAATTACAGCGATGTCCATACGCGCTCTTTCCCCCGTAAACACGACGTAATAGGGGCCCCTATCGTGAAAGCGAAGCGACAACCTTCGGTTAGAATCCACCGTCCGGAGAGAAACGTGCGTCTTCAACGACCAGGGGCCAACTGGCGGCGCGTCCTGGTCGACGGCGCTTTAGGTGCGGCGTGCACCGCACCCGATCACGCAGCGATCGATGTTGTGCGCGAGATCGCAGTGTGAGCACGCAGCGCGTTTTAGCTAAGTTTTCTTGGGTTCTCCTGGATGTCTCTAAAGTCAGTTTTACGCCGCGTACAATGGTCGCTTAAAAGCCTCTGCTGCTTTATCAACACGGTAAATGACGCAGAAAACGCAATGTCGTGCCGTCCCAATTCGCCTCTTGAATGCAGAACGTGGATATCGAATATCATTACTTTCATAGTTGATCAATACTAGAGGTGGCCTCAGAAAAGTGAAGTTTTTGTTAACTCCGAACTCTGCACCGGAACTTCGACGGTGAGTGTCTAAAGCTGATAAACCCTGGCTGATTGCGTAAATATAGGGAGGATGAAAGCCGCAAATGAAATGAAAATCAGTGGGGAGACCCATAGTTTTCGTAGTTGACGAGCAAAAAAAATAGGCCTTGTTATAAAAGATAATATCAGCACTGGACAGCAATGTGCCGGCCTGTGTATTCTACGACGCATGATTAAGATCAGCAAAATCAAAAGAAATATAAAATTAGATATCCCAGTAAAATATTTTGTTAACAGGGTGTGCGCGCCGAAGAGCAAGAAAAATCGATTTTAGGATCGCTGGAAAGGGCGGCGCAGCTTGTTTCGCAGACGGGGCCGCGTTTTTGTTTTCACCTTCGTGGGAACCAAGTTGGCGAGGGCTGCAGAGAGTGTTCGTCGTTGATTTGTGGCCCCCGTCGCGTGTATAGTGCCAGACAACACGATACTTTACTTAGCGCTTCAACAACTGCTTATAGATAAGTACGTGGACTACCATGATTACTAAGAAGGTTCCAACGTTTACGCTTACATTTATTGGCTTGGTTGCTTTTAAAGCCGTACAATAAAGCTGCCGCCTGGCTAAGTGAATGCTCACACATTTCCAGCGGTAAATACAGCCAGAGAAACACTGTCGCGAGGTCCTTCGCCTTGGTGCAAAGTTTAAAAATGAGACGGCTGCATTTCTTTCTTTCTTGCCAAGCTCCCTAAACTAGCGTTTGTAAGAAGTACGAAATTGCCCCCGATATTGTTCTTTTTCATTTTGTGTCTTTGTTTCATTTGGGAGCAGACCATCTTTAGATAAGAACGGACGAGGTACTCGGACGACGCATTTAACATTGGTGGAGACAAATTGATTCCGACCTAAAATTATGAAAAAGTCTCTAGTCATGACTTCTTTTCGAACGGAGAAGTAAAATAATTGGGGCAGGTTTTCAGGCTGCCAAAGACAAAGGCGTCTCTATACGGTGTCCGATCTTTCTTCCTGAGCAATAAGCTTATAACAGAGTGTCCCAGCTAACGCGCACCGAGCTTCTTAAAAAGCTATGCCACGTGACATGACGGTGGGACCAATTGTGTTTTCTTACCATTCGTCTTGTGCAAATTGTGGAATCTTTCAGTAAAATTCACTTATTCAGTAAAAATCAGTTCAATAAAATTAGTAAAATCAGCAAAATCAGTAAATCAGTAAAATCATTTCAGTAAATGTCATAATCAGTAAAAATCATTTAATAAATTATAATTTGCTTGCGTAATAGCCTAAGCTCAAACGTCAAATTGAGCGTCGCATTCGAAACTATCATATTTAATCGTTTCAGCTCTCTACTTTAAACCTAGTTAATTTTTTTCGCGTTTCATAGTTGTGCCGCAAAACAGAGCAAGAGACCTTATGTTGAAATTTTGTTTTATTACACAGAACCGAAATGTACTCACTGGCACTGCTTTGTTGGTCAGCACACAGGGTTATATACAATACATATACAGCACTTTATTTTTCTCTATAACGCTTATGCACTATGCAAGGGAGCCGGGGAAAAGGCTGAGGAGCTTGGCGGGCGCCGGTTTCTTCTTACAGTGCGACCGTTGGCAATAGGGAGCAATAAAAGAAGGCGCTGTGACCCGCCGTGGTTGCGCAGTGGGTGTGGCGTTGGGCTGCTGAGCACGAAGTCGCGGGATCGAATCCCGGCGGCCGCATTTCGATGGGGGCGAAAACATGCGTGTACTTAAATATAGGTGCACGTTAAAGAACCCTTGGTGGTCGAAATTTCCGGAGTCTACCACTGCGGCGTGCCTAATAATAAGAAAAACCCAATTTAATTTTTTGTAAAGGCGCTGTGAAATGCAGGTATACACGCACACGCGCATCCTACCGCACGCCACAGAAAATAACGCATAAATAACATCGCATGAATAACAGTTAAGTATTGTAATAGTAATTGAAAACAATGCATTATAATAAAATCTGTAAATAAGCGCACATGAAAGAAAGAGGCACAATGCATATTCGTGGGGATTAGAAAGAGTGATATAATGAGAATAACGAAAACTAATTTGTGCTATTCAGATGAATACGAAGACAAGTTATAGAAATGAATTAGATGAATATCTACGTTACTGTTATGTGAAAGTCTATTTGTTATGGCTGTAAGTCTGCATTCAAGCACTTGTGTGTCATAAAGAGGGCGACTTCTGTCAGATTTCAGGATTACGTGTCGTATAAACTAGCAATTTTTTTCAAGTCAGCTTCAAAAAGCTTAATGTGATTGTTTTTCTTATTTAATATACTTATTCTACAGGCGTGAAAAAGCCTCCGCAGACAGAGTCAGCGCGAACCGTGTTATGCTGGCCGAAAAGCACTTCAGTGTGAAAGAGATACGAGACTTTACGTATGATACAAACAGCTCGTTTTTGCGAAAGAAGTAATTTTCTCATAATTTCTGATGTCGACATACGTACATGCAAACAACGAATGATTATCGGGCAAGGAGGAGCAATTAGCAGATTGTCAATTTTGTACAAGAGCAGGCTACTTTTGTACAAGCTACTCGTGAACCAACAGAGGCATTTTCCCTTAAGAAAGATGATGGCGCACTCGTCCATAAGCAATGGCTAACCTTGCACGATAGAATACATCATCACAGTGATAAATCGTCACGGACAGCGTGTGCGAACGATTGGCGGTGTGTCACGGGTGGCTTCCTTTTTCGCTGCATCTGCTCCTGTTGGCTGCTGCGGTTTATTTTTGCTTTCGTGCGTGCATATAAACAGGGCAGATCTCGATTAAAATTGCGAGACAGCGCTCGTGCCGGGCGCGTCCTTCTTCGTCCCCTGTCCCAGCGCCGAGTTTCGCTTGCAACTATGATTGTTGCAAGTATCTCCGGTGAAGCAGACGCCTACGGTTGTATTACGTGCAGCAATGCTGACTTGGGTCTCAGCAGCAACAGCTTGCTCACATGTCAGCCATTCTCAAGTGAACCAGCGAGTTCCTTCTGAGGGCGCTGCGGCCGCGCGCACGAGGCTTTGACCCACGGCATCGACACGCGGAGACAAATAGCGAGCTGGAAACTATTGTTTTCTTGTGCTATGAATAATTTTACGTTCGAGCTCGCTCAATATTGCACAAGTATTCGTTGGTTTGTGTACTTAACTTTGACTAGTTAGCTAATCAATGATAAGTGAAAAAAATTCCCCCGGCCTCCAGAGTGACTGCTAACTGATCTGACCGTTAGTACGATTATCATATCTTGTAGATCTGTTGTTTTTAATAGCTTGTCCTGCGTTAGGAGGTACATCTTATAGACTAAGGCACGCAGCTCATCCATAGCAGATTACTAGTTGCACTGGTTTTGAACATAATATTACCTCACCTAATTTTGTTTCTAGTTGATTCACTTTCTCGCCCTTAAAATTGAAGAATTCGTTGTCTTCATAACGCTCACTGAGTGACATTTAGGACTGTTGTTGGAAATTGTAGGGCACTGAGTTGTGTGCTCTTCGAACGCTCTTCTTTCAAATCGTCCACTTGGCGGTATTTTGCCAAGCGCGGCGCAAAAAAAAAAGAAGAAAAGCATATATCGTCCTCATCAAGTTGCCCGCATGAAGATTTGTTTATCTTTTTTGTCTCACTAACGAGCACAACAAAGCACGGCCACGCCTGTTTGCACACCACCTGGGATATTCAGACGAGGCGGTTGCTTTATTTTGTGAAACAACGTTCGTATTGGACATAACGCACCTGATGCGGCGCGAGCCCACCATTAGCGTTTCCTGTGCCGCTCTTAATTCTAGATAACAAAGACGACCGCAAAGTAGCTAGCGCCAATGCCTGCAGTCACTTTCTCGAATCACTGACCGGAAGAATGATGCTGGAAACGTAAAGCACTGAGATAAGAGCGCAGGTCTGCACCACAGAATGCATGGCATTTCATTGAGACTGATTTCTGTTATATTCCTTTTGCCTGTTGAATTAAGCGAGGTTCGTTCCTGGCGAGATGAACAAGGCAAAAAGAGAGAACTCTTTCGAAACGACGAGTAATCCATTTATATTGGTGCTCACGTGGCCGTCACAGGGTAAAATGTGGTGGGGATATCTGTGCAAAAGGGGGTAGTTTAAGGTGAATGATGTTTTATTGTGTAAAGATGAGTATTTCTGACGCATCTATGGAGCCCGTACCTTTACAATACAACGCCGTACTACAACACCACAGATTGAACAGACGACAATACCCACCTCCACACAAGACCCTCTCACGTGAAGACGCCGTAACATGGAGACAGCTACAAACCAATACAGACCCACATTTAAGCATATAATAATAATATTTGGGGTTTTACGTGCCAAAACCACTTTCTGAATATGAGGCACGCCGTAGTGGAGGACTCCGGAAATTTTGACCACCTGGGGTTCTTTAACGTGCACCTAAATCTAAGCACACGGGTGTTTTCGCATTTCGCCTCCATCGAAATGCGGCTGCCGTGGCCGGGATTCGATCCCGCGACCTCGTGCTCAGCAGCCCAACACCATAGCCACTGAGCAACCACGGCGGGTCACATTTAAGCAGACTACACGCAATCCACCCTACGCTATATTCATACAAATGTCCCCTTTGTAATGATTACGCCTCCCTATATCACACCACAAGGGCGTACCCCAACGTGAAGGCAGCCCCGCAAATACCCAACCCCACACCCGAACAGTGGGAGGCCGTGCTGACTAGTTCGGACCCTCGTAACCAGCAGCAACTGGTGCGGTGGGCCCGGGAGGCAGCAAGAGCCGCAGGAGCCCTGGACTAACGGCGCCTCCCGCACAAGCAGGAAGACACCTGCTTGTCCTTTCTTTTTTAAATAAATGTTTCTCCTCCTCCTCCTCCTCGCCGATTCTGATTAAAGGTGCATCCTTCGCGCCTCGCTAGCCAGGACTCGCCCATAACTGAGCTCGAGAAAACCGAAATAAACGTTGCACGAAATACAGCCACGGGGATTCAGCAGCTTTCCTCATTCAATAAGTCCTAGGCAGGCTTAGCGAGCTAATTGGTGGAAGTTCACGTTGTACAGCAAAACAGAGACAGGGCGCACTGAAGAGAAGGCAGTATCAGCGAGCTCGTTCGCTATTCAAGATTTACTTGGACCGCGTGCCGTAAAGGGCAACCCGCTCCTGTCGGAGAATTACAGTAGTCACGAGGAAAGTAATATAACAAAAGGAATAGGCATAATTAAAGGAGGAAGGAATGCACAAGGAAGTGGAGAGAAACAGTTTCCCCAGAGCTGCATAACACGTTAGAAAAATGCACTTCACACACATCGAACAGCGTCATCTTTCATTTCTACACCCGCAGTAGTTGTTTAGTGGCTATGGCGTTGTGCTACTGAGCACGAGGTCGCGAGATCGAATCCCGGTCACGGCGGCCGCATTTCTATGGAGGCGAAATGCGAAAACACCCGTCCACTTAGATTCAGGTGCGCATTAAAGAACCCCAGGTGGTCCAAATTTCCAGAGTCCCCCACTACGGCGTGCCTCATAATCAGATCGTTGTTTTGACACGTAAAACTCCATAATTTAATTTTGCATTTCTGCCATCGTTTCTTGGCTTTTTCACTGTCTATCATTTGTAAGAGGCATTGTTGAAGTTGCAGTGAGCTGCATCTTGAGTACCTTTAAGTTTAGCCGGTCACACGGGTGTCCATCTCTGTGACATCGGTCGAGACTGGCAAGACATACACACACAAGGAAATAGTGGCCTCTGAAACCTAAGTTATGCAGCATCCAAAGACGTCACGTTATGAGCAATGCGTCATTTTCCACGTTGGAGATTTCGGAAGCGATGCCACGGGTTTTGGCCTATTTGTGCCCGGCTTTATGAGCTGCGAGATAAGCTTATTTTTATTTTTTTTATGCTGGTCTCTAACGTGGGGGACACAAGTTCGATTTTTGGTCGCGGCAGCTTCTTTTCTATGCGAGAGCATTACTTGGCTCAGTGTGCGACCTCGCCGTCATCAGAAAGCCAGGGGAAAAAGAACCACCAAATTATGTCATCTTCATCTAACTGAAAGAAAGAAAGTGGCTAGGTGAGTATTTGATCCTCTGCCCCAACACCACTGCTACCACTCCGTAGCCGAGCGCGCTAACCATTGCGCCACTTGTCCTTTTTTCGTTTTATTTTGTTTTTTTGTAGCCGGCTTTGACAATATGCACAAACAATACACAAAAAACAGAAGGTTTTCCGTATGGGGATATAATGCTCCTGGGCCTCCACAGTTTATGGAATGCTGGAACGCAGTCCAACAATGCTGATGTCAGTTTGCGACCTACACGCGATCACTTCAATGAAGCTGTAGTACGGTTCAGGGATGTCCATCGTACTCACAGAACAGACAGCACTGCGCCACCATTGCATTACGCCACCGTGGCCCAGGCGGCAGGGATGAATATCATTGAGACTGTACACCTGGTTGGGATCTGCCTGGTGGGCGATTCACTAGATGGCGCATGTCTCATATGGACGCGGCAGCGTTCTTGTACAGGACTCTGGCTTCAGCTCTGCGCTGCGGCACGCTCGTCGTAAGAGACGTCATTCAGGACTCACATTCAACGCCAACGTTCATCGGCACGATACGTGCCGATCGACTCTCCAATAGATGCAAATACCACTTCGCGAGGCCCCAGAATCGACTTGGCGTTCGAGAATATTCCACGCAGTGTGCACGAAGTAAGGTACGCATCGACATACTGCTCAGATCACAGGACTATGCTACTGTCGATCCACTTGTATCCGCAGATACCGTCACCGGAGCCCACGGTCCGGCGACGGCCATAAGACGCAACGCGCTTCTGGTACCCGTTGGACGACGACTACGACAGCCTGCCAAAGTGTGGGGTGGAGTTAGCCGACGAATCCCATGAAGAAATGTAGTTTCAACACCATTGTGCTGCAAGGAAAAGTACTATGCTTACATCGATGGCTCAGTCACACCTACAAGTTCAGCTGTCGCGGTAGTTATTCCAGCAAGAACTGTCCAAATACAGCTCAAAACGTCACATGTATCATCAACGACAGCTGCTGAACTGCTGGCCCTCCGTGCGGCTTTTCATTTCATTCAGGAGATATTACTCTCAGCTCTGCGCCACGGATCACATGAGCATCTCGTCGCAGTAGTCACACAAGTCTTCCATCGAGTAGTTGACAAAGGACACAATATATCAACGGTTGCCTAGTCACTGCAGCATACATGGCAATGATCAAGCGGACACAGCTGCACGGCCTGCCCACGACGGCGTCAACTGCGTTACTATCTCCATTTCGAGAGCCGACGCAGCGCGAAAATTTTCCGCGCTTGCGCGCAACCTAACATTGCTTTAATGGACTTCACCCGACTTCACAATTGCACGCCTTCGCACCCTGGACCCTAACTTAATGCTCCGTATTCGGTCTCACCTTCCACGACGTGATTGCACCCTTCTAGTCCGTCTACAGCTTGAAGTAGCATTTTAAAATTGTGACTTCTGCGGTCGCAGCGAAACGATCGCGCACCTTCTTTTCGACTGCCCTCGTTTCAACCCGAAAAGAGCAGCCCTTTGAGCCGCGCTAGACCAGATGGACAAGCGACCACTCACCGAAAGCAACATTCTTGGAAACGGGCCTAAACGAATATCCGTGCGAACCGCTATGAAGGCACTGTTGCGTTATTTAAAAGACACCGGTCTGTGTGACAACTTGTGACAAGTCATGAATGTGCTCTGTGTGACGTAGAATGTATTAGTGGGACGTTGACACTGTGTAACACTATGTAACGCTTTCTCAGAACGTGTGATAGCGCCCGCATAAACAGTGCGCGTGTGTGCGCGCGTGTGTGTGTGCGTGTGCGTGCGCGATAATGTCTGGTTAACCTCCCTGTCTTTCCTTTGCCTTTCTCTCTGCCTCTCTCTTTCTCGCTGTCATCCCTCGCCAAAGTGGTGTCATGGAGAAACAACACTCAACGCAATGTGCGTGAAACACTACCTTAATGAGAACTACACAATAAAACTCAGCTGAGAGATCGCAATATGGCCCGTTGGTCATCTTGCGTTGTTGCAACCTCATAAGCAGCAACGTTACACTAGAAAACATAGCGCAGCAGCACTAAACTCAGCAACATTTCGCCGCAACATTATACTCGGCGACAAAATTCAGCGACATACTCAAAAGACAAGTAATGCTCTTGCATTTACACATCATAGAAATTGTGAATAAAGGAAAAATCAGACATCCACCCGTTCGTGGCAGTTGCTACAAAGGAAACCCATACGGGCTCCTCGCAAGAAAAGCCTCAGAGTTGAAGAAAAATTCGTCCTGGTCCGGGACTCGAACCCGGGACCACCACCTTTCCGGGGCAGCCGCTCTACCATCTGAGCTAACCAGGCGGCTAGCAGATGGCAGTGCGAAGTCGAATTTGTCGACAACACGAAGCAAAGGCAAGAGTTTACTACTACGTCAAAATCATAGAAATTGCTTATGTGCCCCGTAGCATTTTTTTCTTAACTAGTGAACAAAGGTTAGCTTTAGTTACCATATATGTCTGTATCATCATATGCTGACCCGACGCGGTGGCTTAACGGTTATGGTGTTGGACTGTTAAGCACGAGGTCGCGGAATCAAATCCCGGCCGAGTCGGCCACATTTCGATGGGTGGCGAAATGGGGAAACGGCCGTGCCCATTGAAGGCACGTTAAAGACCCCCTGGTGGTCAAAATTAAACCAGAGTTCCCCAGTACGGCGTGCCTCTTAATAAAATCGTGGAAAACCACAGAATTCAATTAAATTCATCATACGCTGTGCAAGATAGATGTAATCATAATAGCAGCTATCTTTGGAGCAGATAACTCGACGACTAATTTACCTTACTGCATTTATGATAAAGCTGTCTGGGCCTTATTGTCTCTGAGAATGCCTCCAGTTGCTAAATTTTCCATCTTGTTACGAATGAGTTACATATCGTCTTCCATGTTTTTTAACCTCCAATACTAAAAAAAAAGAAAAAAAGTTACCTGGATCACGCCGGACAGTTCTGTCTGCTTCCTTTCTTTTCTGCCAACTTCGCCCTGTGCAAGGTAGTAGACCAGGTGCAACCTGCTTAACCTCCGGGCCTTTCCATCTCTCTCTCTCCCTACGCTCAGAAGAAAGACGCCTACATAGCTTTACGTATGCACAGCTTGAAACAATTAAATTTTTTTATGTAAAACCGTGAATGAAATAACGCTTGAAGAAACAGGCGGGGCAAGTATAATATTTTAAAAAGAAGCGCGTGAAGTAAGTAGTCTTGTTCAAGGTATACAAAAAGAAAAGTTAGCTGTCCATCTGAAGTGCAGCCCATATCTAACGCCAAGTTCTCAAAGGCAAAAGAAGAATGCGGCCCATCTCGGAAGTAGTGCGGCAGACGCTACATGCTTTCACTGGAAACGTTGCCCGAACCCCACCGATGAATGCGCAGTGGCTCCAGCCTCGGCTGATGGCGAGACTATTTCTCCATTTTCCTTGGCGCGGAATCTCTTTCTGAACGAACGAAAAAAGGCCCGTTCTCACAGGAGCCTAATCTTTTCTAGCGTCTTCTCTTTCGCGTTTCCTTGCGTGGATGTGCGTGCCAGGAGAACAACATTTTCTGCTTGTCGTTTTCTGTAGTGTTCGTTCGCAACAACGATGTCGAAAAAATCGAAGCAGGGATGTAACCTTAAGCAACGCGCTGTTAAGGGCGATGTTTGGAGGCGCATAGCTGCTTCCAGATTTTGGCGGATGCGTGCGACTTATCTCGGTCCTTTTTTCTTCTTGGGACGCAAGGGTAGGACCACCGAGGGTGCCCTGGCGTGCCCCTTAGGTGTATTTCGCAACGCTTAACCTTATTTCGATTGTCGTATATGAAATCGCTTAAGAAGAACGCTGATAACGCGTTAGAAACAAATTTGTGAACGTCCTTACTCTGTAGGTCAATGACAGAATTTTTTTTTTTTTACTGTGACGCAGCAAATTGATGCCGGACTGCGTGACTGTGCGACGGTAAATGCTGCTACTTCAAATGTGTCAAGTGAAAATGGATTCCAACAGCGTTTAATTTTGGCTCGCAAATCTGGTAGTACAGTTCATGAAGCAGTACCCAAGGCACCGACCTCGCGTACTTTCTCGTTTTGCTTGGGTAAACAGTGGCTTTGAATGGTCACTAACATTGATCGAGTCGTCAGCTACAGCTCATGATGGCATACCGCACCTGTGAAGCCTAATTAAGCAAGAAATTTAGAAAACTTGTCATTGCCACTACGAAGAGTCGAGTGAAAACGGATTTGCGTGTACAGATGTTGGAATTACGCATTTTGAACGAAATATACACACATGTACACCCACAGTTGTCTTTTCTTAAACTTTCATAACGTTTTTCTTGGTTAATAATATGAAGTTTATCGTAAATATAACATTTTCCTGTAAGGAATTATATAGGTCAATAAATAGCTCATTGTCATGCTTTCCTTGGATTCAAAGTATGTTGGACTTATATGCTTGTTTATATGCCCCTGTACAATCCGCGGCGGAGCCCGCCAAAGACGTATGCCACAGAAGCCTACAGCTAGTCGAAGAATAAGCGGATTATCAACGCGGATATTGATAATCAATTTATTTTTCGACTGGTTGCACTCGTCTGTGGCATGCGTGTACGATGCGTAAGTGTGCGTGACAGATTTCACTGCTGCGTGCGCGGCAGTGAACTCGTGCGGCAGTGCTCGTGGGGCCCTCTTTCGCTCGGCGCCTGAGCTGGCGCATTAGAAGGCCTGTAATGCCGCCAATACTGCCAGGACGTTTTGCGTGGGCTCACCGCACCGTTGCTCTCTTCTGTCGGCAATCAGTGAACGAGCGCAAAATAAGCAGATAATGATGTCCTACGGGCGCTTTCCAAAGATTTGACCAGAAAGAACGAACTGGGGACTATCTCACACCCCATTAGAATCCGAAAACACCTTTGGAGATAGCTAATCATAGTGTTCCTTACCTAAATTGCGATCGTAAAATTCACGCCCTTTAATATATATGTCGCCAATCCTACTGAACAAATAAGAGACATTAATAAACCTCGTGTAAAGATGCGCTGCAAACAAGCGCGTCAACAAGCGCTCGTCATTATAGCAAATACAGGCAAGACGTCTGTGATTTCGAATCGGGCACAGGACACGGGCACAACGGACGCTCTAGGGACAGCGAACGCTGTCAACTGAAGTGCCGCAAGAGAATAAAACATTTCACTCCATACGTACACCCGTGAGCAAAAGTATACGGACCACGGGAGCGCGTGCCAAACTGCATCGACGCGCCGTCTACCGACGCGGTGCCTGCTGTCGAGAGGGCCGCTAGAGCAGCGGTGCGCATGCGCGTCCCATCATATCTGCGGGCCAGACATGTAGCCTTGCCTGACGTGGCTACGGTGCTCGTAGACTAAACGTCCACTGGGCGTCGTTTTCTCTGCTCCACCGCGTCTCGGCCATTGTTTTACGCAGCGGCTGGGCTGGCACGCGCGTCCGCCGCGCTTCGTTTTCATTCTTTCTTTTAGGGGATAATCGCGAGCCGCAGTGCCTTCTCTGACGTCTTTAGATGACTCGCGCAAAATGGCTTTCTGCGGCGTTGTATTATCTCGAACTGTTCCAATGTTTGCTGCCGCAGGTAGAAGCAAGGTATTGCAATTGGTGTCCGCCGTCGCGTTAAGAAGTATATAGAACTGAGTTGCTGACGCTACTATGCTCCGCAAGCAGCAGGGTGCTAAAAGGAGAAATTAGCGGCACCGTACAGCCTTTATTTCTTCAAACCCTTCAACAAGGCTTGAACAAAAAATGCACACGAGGGTGCCACTACAGGCAGCTGCGGCAACGCTGACACATTCGCGAGAATATAAAATCAGGTGCAGCTGTGTGGTGCACGCAGCCGTGAAGTTCCAATTACAATTGCCCCCTTGCGAATCGGGTCGGGATGACGGACCTGAATCACTGGTCGGGGTGACCACCGACAGACTCCGGTCTTGAGGCCACTTAGGACAAGCCAACGTGCTGCTGTTATTGTCGGAGATTAGAATTTTCATTACTGTGTGCATGAGTTCACTACGCTGTTGATTTTCCATAGGCGGCGATGACGCCTCGGAGGTGCCGTGGTATCCGCTCGTAACGCGATGCCGTGAGGAGAACCCGACAGCAAACATTGGAACAGTTCGAGATAATACAACGCCGTAGAAAGCCATATTGCGCGAGTCATCTAAAGACGTCAGAGAAGGCACTGCGGCTCGCGATTATCCCCCCGAAGAAAGAATGAAAACGAAGCGCGGCGGACGCGCGTGCCAGCCCAGCCGCTGCGTAAAACAATGGCCCAGACGCGGTGGAGCAGAGAAAACGACGCCCAGTGGACGTTTAGTCTACGAGCACCGTAGCCACGTCAGGCAAGGCTACATGTCTGGCCCGCAGATATGATGAGACGCGCATGCGCACCGCTGCTCTAGCGGCCCTCTCGACAGCAGGCACCGCGTCGGTAGACGGCGCGTCGATGCAGTTTGGCACGCGCTCCCGTAGTCCGTATACTTTTGCTCACGGGTGTACATGCTCTATTCTTTAATATCACTAACGCTTACCAACTTGCGCGTTTCTTTTGTGTAAAGTCAACAATTCTGTAAATAACAACCCAACAAAAATAAATACCATTCACTACTAATTTGGACAAAATACTTACAGGAATGCATCACGAGCTTTATGCAAGTGAACCAGTCGCTAAAAGAATGTAGAGTTATACGTTTAGATAAAAGCAACTAGAAATGTGCCGAGTTTTCAAAAACTAGGCGTCAGAACTACTGACAACTACTTGCAGTCAAGTGACAAGTCTTGGATTTCCTGGTGCCATAAACGATAGGGTCAAGGCTATGAATTTAACCACAGCGCACTTTTTCAGAACGTTTTCGAGTGATTTTTGCATCCTAGAGCCTCGCTTTCGCCTGTTACCAGATCCATTTCGACCTTATATAACGCTTGCGGTTATTTCAATAATGTCGTCTTGATTCCTAAAGGGTGCCTTTTCAATACTGCTGGTGGTAAGAGGAAATAAAATTCACACAAATAATCTGGGCCACATATGAAGGTTCAGTCGCGTTTAAAGCCAAGGCGAAAATCATACCCGAAGCGTACTTTGAATCACTGAAATGAGCGAAAGCGGCCGCTTAGACTGAGACACCTTTTCTTGCTTACGCAACTTCGGTCATCTAGATTTAATGGACGGTGAAATTCCATGGCGCTCAGCAGAAGGCGCTCAGTAATGTGCAAACGTTCATTGAGTTGAGAGATAGCGGGACCGTTTTCTGAATGGCGTGTATCTATGGGCAAATATCTACACTGAACTATTCGTCTCTGAAGCATAACTGATCGTTTAGAGAACCTTGGCATGGAAAAATAAACGAGCGCGACGTTATCTCGCAAGCTGAACGGAAAATGACCACATTAAAATTGGTGCTCTCGGTAGCGAGCATAAATGACCATACATTTTCCGAGCTCTAAAAAAGGCGAGTAAGATCGCGTGGTCCAAGTCAACGCAGAAATAAGCGTTCCTTCTTGCGCCAGCTTAACGTCCTCATCGGACCACCTCTCTCCTGCGTTCCGGTTTATGGAAAGTGGTGGGACACGGCAGTCCTGCATTACAGGTACATCTTATGAATGGGTGTACGAATGTTTGTGCATTTTCACATTTTGGGCGCTACGTCTATGTTGCCAGGACTCGACCCACTTAACTTTATTACAGTTCATTCACTTTTGTCACATTCGTTTTATCATACAAAACAATTTGCAGAATCGCACAGGACTGCATTTAATAACTGCGATAATTACGCCACAACATTTATTTCATCACGGTTGCTTTGCAGAACTTAGAAGCGCTGTTATTTGTGTTGTTTTGGGACGCTGTAACGTAAAGCCATTCCAAGCTTTTCTATTGCAATTCTGTGATCAGACCCCCACGACTGGTCATAAAATATTTGCGGGCCACCCCCACTTCGCTTGTATGCCACGCGACGTCAGGAAAATCGCAAAGCTCCACATCTGATATGACGTGTGCGCACTGATTATGCATGACTAGACAGAACGAAAGAAAAATAATTATTTCCGATTCTGCGCCTTTTTCGCCATCAGCTCTACGCAATTGGTCAAAAGTTCTCGTGCTGCGCCCACTTTGCCTGTCGGTCACGCGACGTCACAAAACCGCGAAGAGTCAGAGTGGCGTGTACGCATTAAAAATGCACGAATGTGCCGAACCAAAGTGATTGTAAAAGGATAGACAGTTGGGCGAGTTGGTACGGTAACATGATTTTGGCTTCTAGCGCGAAGTGAAACGCGGACACAGAAAGGAGCAGACAGGACGAGCGCCAACTCTCAACTAAATTTTTATTATTATTTATTATTGTTATTTAATTTATTACTTACTTTATTATTAAAAATTTAGTTGAGAGTTAGCGCTCGTCCTGTCTGCTCCTTTCTGTGTCCGTGTTTCACTTCGCGCTAGAAGCCAAAATCAAACTGATTGTTTTCTTTTTTTCGAAATAGCCCGAGACTGCATGCCCGTTCCAAAATTAATAGAACGTGGCTACCCACCGATCGCTCTGGCACTGAGACAGCAGTTTCTAAAATATACAAGCATCAATATATGCGCACTGATGTATGTGAAGTCAGGCAATTTCCACCCGACCAGTGAGCGCCATTACGTTTGCTAGACGGCGTAACCCATGATAGCACTGTAGGTGTGCGTCTTCAAAAGCACCAGAGCAAGTCAGGCTCGACTTTTGTGGACTGCCGCATAAATTAATAGAAGATATTGTGGGCAACAGAATTCAGAGGAACTTCAGTTTGGCATAGTTGGTGTTTACTGCATATCATATTGACCGCAAATAAAGACGGGGACAGCGAAAGAGAATACAAAAACAACACGGGCGGCGGTAACTTTCAACTGGTTTATTCACGGCAACCCGTGGACATATATAGGCAAATACAACATGCGCAGAGCGTAGCAAACAAGAACACTCATCAGCCTAGCGGGTCAACCAATTACAAAACAAAAAGTTTTTAGATATATGGATGATTTCTAATTGTCTTTAACGGGCAAGGAAGTTTAACTTCTTGTGGCAGCATTCTAGCCATTTTTAAACAACTCGGTAAAGGGCTTTCATTTACTCACGAACTTCCACTCGACAATTCCCTGCGTTTTTTAGACCTATGCATTTTCTCTGCTAAAGGCAACGCGTGCTGGCAGTACTTCCCTCGGGCACTGAAGGGTTTGGTGCCATATGACTCCTCCCAGTCAAAGATTGTTAAACGAGGAGTAGCGATCTTCTGCTTAGAATCGGCTCTCCGCAAGTCGTGTGTGCAAAGGGTGCAGCTTGCCTCTGTCAATCAGATTTCCCGTCTTAAGACGGCAGGGTTCCCTGACTCGATGGTAACGCCAGTGGTGGAAACCCTCCTGCAGACGGTAAAAGGATCTAGGAGCAAAGCAAGGGTGAGGACGACTACTATGGCCTTAAGACCTGAAGTGGTACCGTATATTCACAGGGTCGCTCACAACCTAAGGAAGGTGGCAGGCAGGTTTGGAGTCCCCCTTGTCTTTTCAGCCCCTTTTAAGCTGGCGCGGCTCTGCCCCTGCACCTCTCGTGATCCTAAAGGAAGGCAAGGCTGTGGCAAGAACCATACCAAGTCGTATGGAAAATGCAATGTAGGAGTTGTGTACGAAATCCCCTGGCGTGTGGCAAGTCCTACATAGGGCAGACAGGGCGGTGCCTGAATGATCGAGCCAGAGAACATGAACTAAAGTTAACGAAAGATGAATTGGCGCACTTGCCTGGCGCACTGCAATGCCTGCCCCTGTGCACCACATTTTAAGGAGATAAAGATTCTGGGGAGAAGCCAGGACCAGACTGCACGCAAACTGATGGAGGCATATTACATAAAAAAGAAATGCCAAGACTGTGTTAGCGACACTTCCATTAGGTTGTTTCAATAGGAAATAGATTTTTTTTACAATTGGTTGCCCCACTAGGCTTAAAGTATTGTTGTTTTCTGCGTTCTGCGCATGTTCTATTTGCCTATATATGCCCACAGGTTGCCGTGAATAAACCAGTTGAAATTTACCGCCCGTGATGTTTTTGTGTTCTCTTCCGCTGTCCCCGTCTTTATTTGCGGTCGATATGATATGCAGACAATGGAATTTTCGAGAATGTTTCCAGATGTTCTGCAGCGCGTGCAGCGAAGGTTTAGTGCGTGCATAGGTTTGGCCGCGTGGTCTGTGTTCTTTCCGCTTCTTTAGGTCGGCATTCTATAGTTGCCGTGACAGATGCCGGATGACAGTTGCCGTGACCTTTTTTTTTTTCGCTACTGCGAGAAAGCCCAACGTCTTCGGTGAATAAAGAACCTCCCCTGCCCATCCCTGCAAGTTTCGCTCACAGTATCAGGCAGCGGCGCGAAAAGAGACCTTTCTTCCGGTACGCCACCTGTGCACGGCGTTCACGCAGGAAATATGTCTTAGAGCACGCCGACACGCACATGACGTAAGCACACTCAATTCATCTTCCACGCAGTTCCTGCGGTGTCGAGATGGTTCGCCATCTTGTGACACGTGCTTTCGACGCGTATTGCCCTTCGAGGCCGCACCTTGAGGGCGGGTAACAAAATCACTCTGCGGCTCAAACAGGAAGCGGCGCTCGGTCGAAGACTTGCACGTTCGTCTCCGAACCCAACGACCGGCCTTATCGGCGCCGATAGGCCTCGGTTCACCTCGCTTGCGTGTGAATAATCGATGCACAATACGCCTCGGGCCATCGCTCGTCTTGACACCCTTTCCGTAATCCGAAATATTTGACTATAGGGGTGAACACAGCCGCCGAAACCGGCGCCTTCGACGCAACGTGGTGACGACCATAAAGGGAGGAGTGCGTTCCATGTAATCGCTACGTCCTGCATCGAGGCGAACACGGATATTCTTGCCCATCCATTCTCTTTTTTCGTCCGTGGAAGGGCGCTTGTTCGTGTTTGAAAAAGTGTCGCTCGCACCAGAAAAAACTGCACCGACAAAGATGGCCGAAAAGAGGAACGAAAACGGCGCACCTGACTTCACCTGTGTGTGTGCGCTCACGGCGTCCTTTCTATTTTGGGGTGTGTCTTCACGACAGGATACATATGGAGCTAAGGTCTGGAGCGGCCATTATTCCTACTTTGCTAGCGCTTCAGGTGGCGACGTGATGCCGCACCTAGTCATAATCATTTATTTGTTTACTCGGCGGGAGCGAAATGGCCTCCCACTGCACGCGTCCGGGTATTTTCTATAATTGTGCCGATATCTTAAAAACCAGAGTGCGCACAGGTGGGTAATAACGTAACTCTGACATACAGAGCGAGTTGCGCTTTAACACAACTCGAAGGAGTTGAACGCAACTCGGGCCACTTTTATGATAAGTAGCAGCACTGAGAAGTTGAAATCAGGCACATGAAGCCAACTTGTTGTACGTCTTTGAATGCACTATATCATTAATGCTACCCGAAAACAATTTGTAGCACGTTAAATCAACTTGGGGCCTTTGAACACAGATGGAAACGTATAATGTTCGCTCCTGCTTTTTCCTGTCGCTGTTCCTTTTTTCTCCCGATTTTTTTAATACAGAAACCATGTCCTATAATGGTGAGCTACGTAAAAATGAAGAATAGGAACGGAAGACATTTCAATAAGCACAAAAGAAAGCTTCTCTTGTAACCGATTTCGAAATATGCATGAAATCCGCCAATATTATTATTATTATTATTATTATTATTATTATTATTATTATTATTATTATTATTATTATTATTATTATTATTATTATTATTATTATTATTATTATTATTATTAAAGTGATAAAAATTTGGAAGCTAGATGCAGAAAAGAACAAAACAAGGATAACACAAGAAAAAAGACACAAGCAATGACGTCTCATACAATAAGAGAACCGCAATTAGCAGCGCAGGCGAATAGTACCTGCTGAGTTAAGAAGATAACATTGGGCACGCTGGCCACCTTTCTACGAAAGTTCGTCATTTGTGTTTGTAATAATGCCGTGCTTACCGCTAATAACAAGGAGCGCAGCACCGATCCTAACGTCCCATAGCAACACAGGAGCGATGCTGGAGCAGGGTAGTAAGCTTATTTTGGTCACGTTGGGTTCTTTAGCGTGAATGCAAAGGTCGGTTCACAAACGTTTTTGCATTGCTCTGCCTTCAACATGTGGCAGCTACAGGGAATTCAAATTCTATATTTTCCAAAACAAGTTTTGTGGTTAACAGGGCTAAAAGCTGCGCTCTGCAGCTTGACAGAGGCCCGGACGCCATATTCAAGGCAGGGCTTTACCTCGACGTGAATGTGGAACGGTTACACAAAAACGCATGCAACAGGAAATAACAGTTCATCAGAATAAGAATACAGAATGCCAGATATAGTGCTTTTATATACAGAAGCACACGCACACACGCACACACACGAACGTATATATATGAATTCACATATGCATACACAGAAACACATATGATACATCAGGAAAAGATATCACATTCCAAAAACACTACAATGTGAAATACAAGCAGACACAAGAGTATTTCGTTTCTGTTAACGAAAAAAAGAAGAATTATGAATGTACGTAGGTTCACGACAATAGTGGTAGGTATGATATTTTTTAATGAAAAGAGCTGTTGAAGTAATGCGAGCGTGGGCTTTACTATATCTTTGTATTTGTTTAGGATTAACGGAAGAATATAACACAAAGCCTGCAGTTTGTAAAAAGTGCGGAAACGCGGAATTATCCAAAAGTCAAGAGAACGTGTACGAACATTGGTATTTTGTTGAAGCAGTGCTATTGTACTAATAAAGTATTTAAAAATGGGTGAAGATACATAGAATGAACGCAAAACACGAAATTCATACATATATTGTATTTTTATAATGTTGTACAAACTAAAATAATATTCTGTGGAAGCTAAATACTTGATATTTGCGATATTGCGAACAACTTTCTTTTTTAATAAACAAATCCTCGTAATATTCCTTTGTGTAGTGGTCAACCATACGAGACTACAGTAATTAATATGGGAAGCGAACAATGCAGAATAAATTTGTTTTTTGGCTTCCACTGGGAGAATTGCACGGCAACGCGATAGAGCTCCTGTGGTCATTGAAAGTTTTTTGCATAATTTGTCAACATGCGAATCCCATGTGGGATTAGAGCTAAATGTTGCTCCGAGAATTTTATATTTACTGACGATTTCTATCCTGTGCCCGTCGCAGTATATTTTTGCACGGAAGAAAAGTACCTTCGTTTTAGATGGGTTAATCTGGAGGCAGTTAGAATTTGACCAGAATAAGAGCTTCTCAGGGACCTGATTACATCTTGACGCTAGATCGGCTTCATCAGTTCCGGAGAGTAGGATAGTGCTATCATCGGTATACATGATAAACTTTGAGCTTGTGTCAGTACGGACAATATCGTTTATGTATATGTTAAACAAAAGAGGACCTAAAATACTGTCTTGAGGTACACCACATCTTATATCGAGGGGAGATGAATGGCAATTGCCAATGTACACAGATTAAGTCCTGTTGGCTCAGTACGAACGGAATAGTTCGAGCTGCTTACCACGAACCCCGTAGTCCGAGAGTTTAGTATAAGTATGTTATGGTTAAGTGAATCGAATGCCCTACTGTAATCTACGAAAAGACCGAGAGTTATGCGTTTATTTTCAATGTTTTGTAGCACACTTTCTTTAAGAGTTAAGAAAGCTGTTTCGGTAGAGCGTCCTTTTCTAAAACCAAACTGCGCGTCGGAAAGAAGAGATTTTGTCAAAGAAGTTAGTCAGTCGAGAAAACAATATTTTTTTCTAAGCCTTTAGAAAAAATTGGTACCACAGATATTGGCCTGTAATTTTTTGTCTCATTTTTATTGCCTACCTTGTAAATGACTGTTACCTTGGATCGTTTCAGTGCGTCAGGAATTTGACCTGATTGCATAGCGAGATTGAATATGTGAGCGAGCGCAGGTGCAATGCATTCGATAACATTTTATGGGCTTTATTTGTAGGTTGTCTATATCTAAAGCCTTGCTGTTCTTTAGACCTAGAAATGTTCGATCAACTTCAGCTTCCCTTATATCATGCAGAGCAAAGCTTTCAGCAGGGCAATTGCTTGACGGTCTGATAACCTGTAGGTTACTATCTGGAAGGGCGTGTTCTAGAAACGCTTGGTTGAAATGATCAACAAGCGCCTGACCGACTATTTCACGGTTATTGTGCGTTAACTTTGAGGGCGTTTCCGTTTTACTTTCGCGACCGAGAACCCTGTTTAGCACTTTCCATGCGGCGTCGGTTTGCTGTTTCTTTATATCAGAAAACAACCGCTGATAATATCGTAATTTTGCCGACCTAAGCTCGGCGTTCAGTTTATTTCTTAATGTTTTAAAATCTTTCAAGTCAGACGGTACTCTTGTACGTAAGAAGGTGTGAAATAATCAATTTTGCTTATTGATAGCTTTCCTGTGGGCAGGAGTGACCAAGGTTTTCTTATTCTTTTTGATGTTTTGAAGCTTGTAAAAGGAAAATGTATCGCGTATATTCGCTGAAGAAATTCAATGAATTTATAATATGCATCATTCACGTTTTTTATTCCGAATATAGAAGACCAATCCTGAGCACTGATGTCACGCTTAAATGAAAGTAAAACATCGTCTGATACATACTGCACTTTGATTGCGTCCCTTCGACTATTGTTGTGAACTTTGGGGGGGGGGGGGATGAAAATCATGAAGATTGGGCAGTGGTCACTTATGTCAGATGCTATGGTTCCTGCATCAGCGACTCTAGTTTCCGCATTGGTAATAAACAAATCAAGAGTCGATGAAGTTAGTACAGTGATGCGTGTCGGTGTAGTGATTACATTCACAAAGCCTGCGAAAGAAATGGTGTTGTTGAAATCTTCAGCGCAAGTGCTAACGTCAAGGGTATTTATATTAAAGTCTCCGCCACAAATGAGTTTCAGACTATTTGAGGAAACAAATTGCAAGAAGCTTTCGAAAAAGTTCATAAAGTGCCCAAAATTCCCATTTGGTGGGCGATAAACGACAGTAACGACGTCAGCGTTTTGTTTCAGCGTTAGTACCTCGTAATAGTTTGTGATGCACGTATAATCTGATATTACTTCATATTCTTCAGAAGCTATAACATAAATAGCGACGCCACCGCCCCTACGACTACTGCAATTGATAAAAAAGTTTTTGTATCCATTAAGATGGAGCATTGCACACCCTTCGCAATACCATGTTTCAGTAAGCATTAAAATGCTATACTAAAAAGAGAATTCGTCTAGGAAATAGGCAATCTGGTCATGCTTAGCGAGAGCAGAGCGTGTGTTAATATGCAAAACAGAACCGTACATAGAAAAACTTGGAAGAATTTCATAGGGCAATGCAAAATCGTGGTAGCGCATTTTGAATGCTTAAACTGTACGCAGAAAGAGGGGGGCTAATTACACCGATGTTATCTTATTGAGGTCGTCCTCATAAGTTATGGATATGGCGCCAGAAATGTCCGACTGCCTCGCAAAAATCCTTCCATTATAGGTTCACACGGATCTCCACTGGCAGTCCTCCTTACGCCTGATAGCCATACTGAGAAGTATCTTTAGTGTAGGACAAAGATGCTCATTTACATAGATAGGACTTGAGCTGCCAAGTCCTAGGCTGTCATTAGTAAGCCAGGCTTTTCTCGCTTTCCTTAATGTCATGTCGCGCTTCGACCGGGACTTGAATTGCGCGATAATGTTAGTTTTATCCGGATTACGTGTGGGGACGCGATAGCAAGTCTCGATATCGCACTCACTGACCGGTTCTTCAATAGCATCTCCGATAGTGGACAATATGGCAACAACACTTTCATTTTCTGTCTTAACGACTCCCTGGATTTCAAGATTGGCATTCCTAGAATACTGTTCAAGATGAACTACCTAGTTCTCAAGTTCGCCATTCTTTCTTTCCAAGGAAACGTACTTTGCCTTGGTTGCCTGGTTCTCTTTCAAAAGCCGAGTGTTTTTTGCTACTTCAGCTTCAAATTTGTTCTTTAAGTCGGTTATTTCTCTATGCGCGAATGCGATGCTCTGTGCCATGTTTCGCTGCTCATTCTTCAGATCATGAATTTCATTGCGCAGGTCTCTCTCGTACGCTTCGCGCGACGATTTCAATTCTATCTTGAGATCATCTTTTAGTTTCTGAAGGATTTAGTCTTTCGCAAACTCTTTTGACATCGTCACACAAGCAAGGCGAGGCACACACTTGGCAGCAGCGATGAGAAGGGAAAAAAATATAACAAATGGAACCTAACTAACCTGAACCAAAGGCAATAGCAGGCGTAAGGCGATGCACACCGGGGTCGTCGCCACTGCCAAGTGAATACAGTAAGCGCAAGAAGGCTCCTTTTGTAGCTCTGGAATGGGGGACGTCAGGCCTTTGTTGTAGATATCAGCTACGCCGAAGAGTGCCGCGTCTTCTGTTGTCAATGCGTGCCGAGTAGCGTGTCAGGTCACGTGATCTCGGCCGATGCTGACGTGGCGCACAATTGCGGCTGCGCAGAGACAATCTGCACCAAAGGAAATAGCAGGCGTAAGGCGATGCACACCAGGGTCGTCGCCAGTCCTGTAACTGAGAAGCTGAGCGACATTGCCACTGAACCAGCGGGAAATGCAATGAGAGGCAGTTGGACGGAGCTATGGTCTATGTTTATCCTTTAGAACAGGCGGGACAGAGCCCTACCGTGTTTCTTCCTGGCGCCCTTGCCTATTTCACGTTTTTGCTATGGAGCACTGGCACAGCGTGCTGTCGTCGCACAGGGTCCACTCACGCCCAGGCAGGCGCTCCACGGAGCAGTAGTCCGTGCTGCTCCGTCAATATTGGCACCGTCCTCTTCAGCTCCTCGCGACACTCTTCGTTTTCATACACCGTCCGCGCCTGTGACCTCGCTGTCCGCCGCAGATGGCCGGAAAGAGTGACGATTCGGAGGAGGTGCAGCTCGAGATCGGGAGTGATGCGAGCGTGCCACACGCCTGCTCGCATCGCGAGAGCTCGTTCGGCACGGTGGGCATTGCAGGCGAGATAACTTTTGGTTAAAATGGTTAAGGAAACATTCGTCATTTTTATTACGTCACAAGAACATCGAAAGAGAACTAAGCTTCTAATAGAGGCATTCCGGTCAAGCGCACCACTTTCTCTCGCATGCGTAGCTGATTTCTTGCTTCCTCACGTCAGGCTTCTTCATTAGTCACTCTAAGCACGCTCGATCAGGTCTGGTCACGCCTAGCAAAGCAAATGCGACACCCTGCGCTACTTTCAGTTTTGTCACTGCGGCGCACATTTGTTTCTGTACCTTTAGGGCTCGTTCACACGGCCTATTGGCAGAGGTCGCGCGACCGACCGAAGCGAGACTCGCGGCGACCGTTGCTCACCGGCAACCTCCACCGGCCCCGTTCGCCATTTTCTTGATGCCATTTTGTTTAGCTGATTCCAGTAACGTCTGCTCGCACCTTCATCGCCACACAAAGTAAACATCAGCGCATACGGACGCCCTGCTCCTATACCACTGATTGGTTCAGTATATTTGCGACTGCAGCCGCACGAGCGAAAAATACGGCCGCGAATGAGTGGCCCGAATAATTCTCTTTTCGACAAAAGTGGCCATTTGCTACTATTTGCCATCAACTCGGTCGCATGACCTCTGCGATCAGCCAGTGTGGATTAGCCCCTACCGCACTTACTATGTTTGATTTTCGCCTGTTATTAGCCCTGAGTTGCAGCTCTAAAACAAAACCCGCTAGTGGCATGAAATACTGTTACTGCGATACGAGCGTTCTTGCTTTCCATAAAGAACGCGTATTTATCAGATTTGTTAGATTTGCGTAGCCCGCCAAGACCGCCGCTGATTAGCCGTGTGTTGCGGCTCGACGTGGCGTTAGGGTAAGGAATCCACCAAGCCCATCGACGTGTAGATTCAGTAGTGAAAATGAAGGAAAAGGGGTTTATTTGACATTTGTTACACGACTCCAGTTACGGAAGCCTACTCCATGCAGGAGCATGTTCACATCCGAGTTCACATCAGGACACGTCAGCCCCACTGCACGATAAGTATCCGCTTTTAATACCGTCGTCTTCCCTAGGCGTGTCGACTAGGGAAGTTGAAGACTGTCGACTAAAAAATCGCAATCGTCGATTCCGTTGCAATACCACGCCCATGCTCGCAACACTCCGCAGTAATTTTGCCTCCGAAGCCCGCTGGTTTGGAATATGTGGAAAGAAAGCAACCTGCGAATGCAAGCTCGCCATCGCTGTTTCCCCCTTGTCTTCTAGGTACTGGTGGGGTGACGGCCTTTCGTGGAACCCGTCAAGAGTCGGTGTCCACGCTGCGTTACTCTCTGGATAGGAGCTGATGGATGGGTGGTGGTTTGACTCGTGACAGACGTCCAATTAACGTCGTTATGGTGTTGAGACGCAACAAACACCTCCGCCGCCAAGGGATTCGACCTGAGGGTGACCAGATGTCAGGTTGCCTGAAAAGTCGATGTTCGGCGGCGGCCTCAGGGATCGTTCTAGTTGTGATGGCTAAAGTCCCACGGCAGCTGGAGTGCCCAGACCCCGCTTCGTTGTGTCCTCCTCCCTTTGAATACACAAGCAAACACACGCACACATGCACACACACACACGCACACACACACGCACACACGCACACACACCACACACACACGCACACACGCACACACACACCACACACGCACACACACACACACAAACACACGCTCGCGCGCGCGCGCACACACACACACTCGTCGGCGTGCCCGAGCGACCCGCCTCCCGGACGCTATGATCCCCTATCGCTTTACAATGTTTTACCCCTCTCTCTGTGTTTTTTCTTTCTAGTCGTGGTCAGCTCTCGACAAGACAGGAATAGGTTGCCGAACTCAACAACATCACTAGCGATACGTACAAAACACGTTCCCCTATGCCTTCTTTTTAGGCACTGCATTGCCCTCGGAATGCAGTGCCTGGTATGACCACGTCGTGTCGCCTGACCGCCGCGTTCTCCTGTGTCATACAGGCTACACTTCGAAAATAACTAGACGAGGGGGAACATAATTGCCCCCTGGCTTCTGTCCTCCTCTGCGCCGAACGTCACGTTCTTTTCAACCTCGTCTGACGACTCGGACGCGCTCTAACTCGACACATTTCAACCGACAAACGCGCCTTTCTAAATCTTTCTCACAGAGTTTAATGGCTTTAGATTTACTCGGCCGCGTTGTCTCCTCTGCGCCAATTCTGAATTTGCGACACCTTTTGGCATTGTTTTTGGTGTTCCTTTCCGAGGGAATTTCTTTTCTTTCCGTTGGCAGCTCCTCGGCCTGGCAAACTTCCTGAATTTTTGTCGGGAAATGAGAAAGATTGTCTCCTCCGGCTGAACTACGTCTCCCAAGCGAGCTTCTTCAACCTCCTTCTTTGCACTGTGTTCTGCGTCGCAACACAGCGCCTGCTCCTCTTTTTGAATTTCTGTCGAGAAAATCGGAAGCATTTCCTCCTCCCCCTTAACTGCGCCTCCCGAGCTAGCTACTTCATCTGTTTGCTTTGCACCATGTTCCGCGTCGTAACTGTTACGACTTTGAGGTGGTCCCGTAGCGCTCGTCACCCGTTTCGTGACAGAGCGTTGGTAGCGAAGACTCCGAGTCAGGCGTCGGTGAGAATAACAAAAGGGACTTTATACACTATATACAGGTCATTATACAGGACATGAAGGGATCGGCACTGGGGCCGAGAGCTCACAGCAAACGCGACTGTTTTCGCACGGCGACGTCCGGCGAAAACGCGTGACACATCTCACTCCAGTCGAGAGCGGCACTCTGCTCCCGGTGGGTCGGCGGATCCGGTTTTCCAGGCGGCGCGCCGCGGCTTATAAGCCCCCAGAAACCATTGTCACTCAAACGGCCCAATCCAAAGTGAGCACTCGACGGTCGTCGGGGGGGGTCCAATCAGCGACCACGCTGGCCACCCCGTTCAAAACTGGCGGGCGCGGTGACCTCCAGGGAAGGGGAGGTACGGCGCCGGGCTGTCTGGCACTTGGCGACACGTTTGAACATGTTGCCCGCCGATGCTTCTCCGGAGGACACCCCTGCCTGACGGCTCAGCATCTTGACTTGTCAAGGGAGAATTAGGGCGCTGTGCCTTTCGGCGCAGCCCCGGGTTTGTCCAAAGGGCGCTCGCAGGATAAATTCTGCACCTTGCAGATTCGGAATCCGGGCTTGTGGTAATGGCACAACAGCATCCCCGCCCTCAGATAAGGCGCCGGGAAGACGAGCTGCCTCCACATGGCTCGGATGCCAGGCGCGCACGTTCGTCAGGCTCGTCCAAGTTTACGTCCAGTGTCTGGACGCCAGGTCACTTCACGTGCCCAGGTCCCACTCGCCAGGACAGGAGCTCGGCTCACCGCGTTGTCGCCAAGGCACCTCAACCAGCTCCGCTCGGGTCGTTCCTAAGCCCTTGCTTCTCGCCACTGGTCCCGATTGGTCGTTCTGCAGCTTGCAAAACCGACCGGCAAAAGGCAAGACCCAACACGAACAAGTGCCCTCTGTCTCCCGTCAAACACCAGACAAGGCTATAATCCAAATCAACCTAACTGAATTGCTATCCCCCTTTTTGCTCCCGCTGCAACAAGAGGCAGGTGTACGATCTAGTATACAAGGCTCAAAACAACCCTTTTTCAAATGAACAACACACCAAAAGATCAGGAACAATTAATAATCAGCAATAACAATGACAAATAGAATGGTCCCCTTGAAATCACTTGGACCGAAAACATACTACTGAGGAAGCCAATGAGGTCATTCATTTTTTCCCCCGATCTCCCTGTGAACAGGACAGGTCGTCGCGAAGCAAGAGAAGGTAAGTAACGAGTAGGAACGAGTAGGCCACTGAAAGAAGCGAGGCCTAGAATGCACGACTTAGAGCGTCAGCGTTCGCGTTCAACCTTCCCTTCTTATAACGGACAACTAGGCTGTGCTGCTGGAGGGTCATGCTCCATCTCAGCAAACGGCCGCTTTTAGAGGACATGCTACTTAACCAAGTTAGAGGGCAATGGTCTGTTTCCACAACAAACTTAGAACCGGAGACATAACAAGCCAGCTTCTGAACGGCCCACACAACGCAGGCGCACTCTTTCTCAGAGGTACTGTATGCCTCTTCTCTACAACTTAGTTTGCGACTTAAATACAAAATTGGTCGTTCATGACCACTAGCATCTTCTTGGCATAGTACCGCTCCCATGCCGCGATCACTCGCGTCGCATTGAATGATGAAACCTTTCGAAAAGTCTGGTGCCGTCAGAACCGGCCTATGGCTTAATGCTCGCTTCAGCATTTGGAACGCATTTTCTTTCTTTGAGTCCCACGTCACCTTAACGGGCTCCGACTTCCGAAGTGCGTCGGTTAGCGGGCTGGCAAGGTCAGAGTAGTCTCTCACATAGTGTTGGTAATATCCAGCTAAACCTAAAAAGGCCCGTATATCCGTCTTCGTGGTTGGCCGAGGATAGTTCAAAATAGCAGCTACCTTGCTGTCGGACGGTCTACGCCGGCCGCGCCCCACCACATGGCCCAAATAAGTCACTTCACCGCAACCTAGGTGACATTTAGCTGGTTTCACAGTAAGACCTGTCTCTTTCAACCGTCTCAACACCACTCGCAAGTGCTCCAGATGTGATTCCCAAGTGTCCGAAAATATGGCAACATCATCGAGGTACGGCAATGCGAACTCGCCTAAACCATGAAGCACTCTGTCCATCAGGCTAGAGAAACAATACGGCGCGTTTTTGAGGCCGAAGCTCAACATGAGTGGCCGGAACGTTCCAAGCGGGGAAACGAAGGCGGCATAGCGGCTAGCTCGTTCCGTAAGGGGTACTTGCCAATAGCCTCGCACGAGATCCAGGGTAGATATATAATTTGCCTTCGACACTGTCTCTACCCTTTCTTCCAGGTTCGGTATCGGATATGTCTGATCTCGGGTTATCGCGTTCAGACGCCGATAATCGACACATGGCCTAGGATCTTTTCCTGGAGCCTGGACTAGTATCAAGGGCGACGTGTAGTCGCTCTCACTTGGTACTATAACCCCCAAGTCACGCATGCGCTGAATCTCCTCAGCCATGATTTTTTTCTGCACGGGCGAACAACGGTACGGTTTACTGCGGATCGGTTGATCAGAGGTTAACTCGATGTCATGCTCTAGGACCGTTGTTCTTCCGGGACGGTTCGAAAAAACCTCCCTAAACTCTGAAATGATTCCCTTTAAGTCCTCCTTTTGGGCGGCACTTAGACGCGCTTCCAACGTCAGCTGTTCCACCATTAGCTCTAAACCACATACCTTCATATCAGCCGTTGTCAGGATTTCGGCCCCTTCCTCATCGTCCGCATTTATCGTCATGCTTATAATCGCGCGACGCTGAATGTAGGGTTTCATCAAGTTACTGTGGTAAATTTTGTTGTGCCGTTTCCCTAATTTAACTTCGTAGTTGGTATCGGAAAGCTTAGTTACAACCTTTGCGGGCCCCTCCCAGTGAACCTCGAGCTTGTTTTTTTTCGACGGTCGCAGCAACATCACTTGGCTACCTTCTTCGAAGGTGCGTTTTTTTGCTTACTTGTCGTAGTATTCCTTTGACAAGGTTTTCGCCGCCTTCATGTGGCTCTCTACAATATCTTTGGTTTTCCCGAGCCTCTGGAGGAGGTCAAGGACGTACGAGACTACATTTGGGTCGTCGTCACTGCCTTCCCAAGACTCTCGCAGCATGCGCAACGGAGTTCTTAGGCTCCGGCCATATACAAGCTCCGCGGGACTAAAGCCGGTGCTCTCATGGGGAGCCGATCTCAAGGCGAACATAGCGGCGGGAATGCAGGCCTCCCAGTCACAGTGACGCTCAAAGCACAGGGCTCTCAATATTCGCTTCAGCACCGAGTGCATACGCTCTACTGGGTTAGATTGCGGGTGATGGATGGAACTGTGCACTACCTTAATGCCGCATCTTTCCAAAAAAGTAGAAGTTAGGCAGCTGGTGAAGACGCTGCCATTGTCGCACTGAATCTCGGAAGGGAACCCGACGCGTGCGAATATTGAGAGCAGAGCGTCCACGACCTGGGAGGAATTTAGCTCCTTAAGAGGTACTGCCTCGGGGAACTTGGTCGCGACACACAGGGCGGTCAGAACATACCTACAACCGTTCGTTGATTCTGGCAGAGGGCCTACAATATCGATTACTAGTCGCCGAAAAGGTTCGGATATGACTGGCACCAACTTCATCGGTGCCTTCCACTTGTCAGTGGATTTGCCGATTCTCTGGCAGGTGTCGCAAGAGCGCACGAATTGTTCGACATCCTTCCAACAATACGGCCAATAAAACTCCTGAGCCATTCTAGCCTTGGTCTTTTTCAAGCCTAGATGCCCTGCCCACGCGTTTTCGTGCGCGAGTTCCAGTAACTGTCGGCGATATTTCCGAGGAATCAGAAGCTGTTCATATTTGCGACCCTGCTTATCCGTGTAGCGGCGGTACAATAAGCCAGACTCCTCGTAAAATGAAACCCTCTTTTTTTTCACTCCCAGTTTGACGCTCTTCATCAGATCGGCTATTGAATAGTCTTCCTTTTGCTCGCGAATCAGAGTTTCTCTTTCAACTGCAGCTAGCTCCTGCCAGCTGGCGGAAACCGGAGCGAGTATGGAGCCTGCGTCGCCTAACTGCGGCGTCGTGTCCATATCGCGGCTAGCACGGGACGTGTCACTCCCAGTCACTTCCAGGACACGCTCGACCAGGCTAGCCTCCGCGCTCTGCCTCCCCCGTGCCTGCTCGCCACTCAAGTTACCTTGATCAGTCCGTGTGCCGCACCTCTGTTCGCTCACCGACTCAAAGTCAAGTTCCCTCGACAGCTGGCGCGCTTTGGATCGCGTGAGGGCCATGTACGCCACGTCGGCAAAGAATGATTTGCCCTGATCCTTCAGCAGCTGTTCCGAGCTATTTGAGAAGAGGTAGGGAAAGTGCTCCGGGAGGGCGGCAGACACAGCGGCTTCTGTGTTCAGTTTCCCAAACTCTCCTTCAATGATAACCGTTGCGATCGGTAAACAGACACTCTCCTCCTCGGCCACTTGCCGTATCCAAGCGCACTCTCCCGTAAGATCACTCGAGGAGACGAAAGACGGGTGAACAACGTCCATAGTTGCTGCAGAGTCCCGAAGTGCTCGGCACTTCTTGCCGTTTACCTTAATTTCCCGCATATATGGCTCCAAGAGTCGTATGTTTTTGTTAGTTTCCCGTATTGTTGCAAAAGCAATTTTCTCTGGGCAGCTCGCAGCGATGTGCCCTTGCTTTTTGCAATTGTAGCAAGTTAACGGCTTCCGTTTTTCAAAAGAACGCGTCGTATCGTTTCGCTGCTTGGGACCATCGTTAGCATTCTGAGACGTATTCTGTCCTTCCCTTACAGTTTCTTTGGTAAGGGACTCGTCTTTCCGAAACTCGCGACGCGTGATTTGCTTCCGTTCGTCGGGCTTCCCGGAAAACCCATCTCTCCTATCTGCTTTTTCTACGCGCACTGCCTTGCTGTGCAAGCTGCGGCGGGTGTAATACTCTTCCGCTAACTCTGCTGCCTTGTTTAGCTTAACCTCTTTTAGCCTATCTTGCAGCCAGAGCCGGACATCCTCATCAATGCAACAGTAGAACTGCTCCAACGCGATGCATTCGACAATTTTGTCGCGGTCGTCGTAAACCTCTTCGCCCTTCAGCCATTCCACCAAGTCGGCTTTTAGACGAAACGCGAAGTCAACATTCGACTCCTTGCCCTTTTTTGCATACCGGAACCTCTGCCGGAAAGCTTCGGGCGACAATTTGTACTTCCGCAGTAGCGCTTCCTTCACATCACTGTAGCTCTCAAACGCCTCTTTCGATAAGCAAGTTATTACGTCTGATGCCTCCCCAGGAAGCAAGGCTAACAGATTCTGTGCCCAGAGGGATCGCTCAATGCTATTCCGTTCGCACACGTGCTCAAATTTCACGAGGTATTTGGCCATATCCTCTCCGACGACAAAGGGTGGAAGTTGATCGCGTATTCTTGGAACATTAGAAGTGAGACCAGGCGCGGGCGAGTTATTTCGGATCTCCAACTCTTTCATTTTAAGCTCGTGCTCGCGACGTTCTCTCTCTCTCCTTTCCTCCTTTTCCTCCTCGCGACGTTCCTTTTCTCTCCTCTCCTCCCTTTCCTCCTCGCGACGTTCCTTTTCTTTCCTTTCCTGCTCGCAACGTTCCTTCTCCTCCCTTTCCCGACGTTCATTGATACCCGCCAAGGCTTCTGCGGCTTCCTCAGCCGTTACGTCCCCAGTCCTCATGACCTCAAGGATCGCATTCTTTCTTTTGGTTGAGCCCAACTCAATGCCCAACTCCTCACAAATTTCGAGAAGTTCCTTCACCTTGTACTTCTCCATCGTTCACACTGTCCTCCTGCTGTTTACCCTTTTTGAATATACCTGCCGTACGCTACTATAATGCTACTAGTAAGACATATGCAAGTATTTCACACACTGCCCTGTTTACCCCCTCAGCATCCCCTGGTTTTCAAAACACTCTTACTAGGCTTGAAACACACAAGGTTATCACAATGCATCACCAAATCCTTCCCTAAGCTACTATAACCTGTGTCAGAGAAAGTCTGGTGTTTGAGGTAAACTTCAGGCACTCACCGCGCCGAGGTAGCTGATGCCGGTCAATCCCGTAGCTGCCATCCACTGTTACGACTTTGCACCGCTGCCACCACTGTTACGACTTTGAGGTGGTCCCGTAGCGCTCGTCACCCGTTTCGTGACAGAGCGTTGGTAGCGAAGACTCCGAGTCAGGCGTCGGTGAGAATAACAAAAGGGACTTTATACACTATATACAGGTCATTATACAGGACATGAAGGGATCGGCACTGGGGCCGAGAGCTCACAGCAAACGCGACTGTTTTCGCACGGCGACGTCCGGCGAAAACGCGTGACACATCTCACTCCAGTCGAGAGCGGCACTCTGCTCCCGGTGGGTCGGCGGATCCGGTTTTCCAGGCGGCGCGCCGCGGCTTATAAGCCCCCAGAAACCATTGTCACTCAAACGGCCCAATCCAAAGTGAGCACTCGACGGTCGTCGGGGGGGGTCCAATCAGCGACCACGCTGGCCACCCCGTTCAAAACTGGCGGGCGCGGTGACCTCCAGGGAAGGGGAGGTACGGCGCCGGGCTGTCTGGCACTTGGCGACACGTTTGAACATGTTGCCCGCCGATGCTTCTCCGGAGGACACCCCTGCCTGACGGCTCAGCATCTTGACTTGTCAAGGGAGAATTAGGGCGCTGTGCCTTTCGGCGCAGCCCCGGGTTTGTCCAAAGGGCGCTCGCAGGATAAATTCTGCACCTTGCAGATTCGGAATCCGGGCTTGTGGTAATGGCACAACATAACGCAGCGCCAAACCTTCTTCCTGAATTTTGGTCGAGGAAATCGCTTCCTCTTCAAATTTACCTGCGGAGAACTTGTATTTAGCGAGCAAACCCGCCTTCACTAAACTGTACCTGTCTGCCTCGGCTGCGCTCAGTCAGACTACGATCTGCGCGACTTCTCCCGGCGTCAACTCAAACAAACGTTCCAGCCATGCGTCCTGGTGAAATGATCGCTTGTCACAAATCTGTTCCATGTTGATCAGGCAGAGACCGGTGTCATCGCCTGTTTCGTACGGCTGAAGCACACTCGCCACGCTTTGCGTTTGTGGAGGCGCCGTATCCGCCCTGCACATTACTCTCGCCCTCCGCATGAATCTCGCTCGCTCTAGTCTTACTTTCGCGAGCTCAATGTCATGCTACCTTCGCTCCCTCTCAAGCTCAATTTCTTCCTGTCTTAGTTTCTCTTTCTTCTCTTCCGCTCTTTCTTTCCTCTCGCGACATATTTTTTTTTCAGGCATCCATCAGCTCGTCCTCCTCAAAACTCACATCGTCAATCGTAGTACCAATCTCCATACCAAGCTCTGCTGCGAAGAGCAACAGCTCCTCTTTATTTAACACTGTAATATTCATGCTTTTCGAGAGCTGACTACAACTTCCCCTATATTTACCGCACAACCGGTGGCGTTTAACTACAGCTACTTGCCCTATAGAACCCTGTCCTTATACCTCGGCAAAGCGTAGTCGCTCAACCACTCACCCAAACTCGAGCTTGCGAAGGTCGTGTCTCCCGGAGCCACGTTCCCAAGTCCGCCGATCCCAGATCGCGGAACTGCCTTCTGCTGCTCTTCCTTCCAGTTTCCTCGAGTCGTCCAAGACTCCACGCCGTTACTGCGACGTTTGTGCCTCCCTGAGCCACGAAGAGGAGGTCAGCTGATCCCCGATCCGCATAAGTCGCTCTTCCGTCGTAGTTTCCCTCGATCTTCGAAGTTCGTGTCTCCCGAAGCCAGGTACACAGGCCCGCCGATTTCAGATCGTGAGGACTGCCTTCTTGATGTCACCCCTGCCAACCAGTTTGTTGCGGGTAGGGTTGGTGTCCAGGGCAATGAATCCACCAAGCCCATCGACAGCTACGTCAGGTTGTAGATAATGACGGAAAATGATTTCTTTGCTTAGTAAGACGGCTCCAGTACGGAAGCACACTACGTGCAGGAGCAAGTTAAATGACCGAGTTCATATCAGGACCCTCTGTCCTCCTGCTCGAAAAGTCTCCGCTTTTAATACCGTCGTCTTCCCTAGGCGAGTCGACTAGGAAAGCTGAAGACTGTCATGCAGCAAATCACCATCGTCCACTCCGTTGTGATACCACGCCCATGCTCGCAACACTCCGCAGTAACCCCGCCTCCGAAGCCCGGTGGTCTGGAATATATGGCAAGAAAGCAACCTGCGAATGCGAGGTCACCGTCGCTACTTCCACCTTGTCTTCTAGGCACTGGTGTGGGGATGGCCTTTCGTGGGACCCGTCAAGAGTCGGTGTCCACGCTACGTTAACGTCTGGGTAGGCGCTGATGGATTGTTGTTGGTTTGACTAGTGGCAAACGACCAATTAATGCCTTTGTGGTGTTGAGACGTAACAAGCCTCCGCTCACCCGAAGCATAGAATAGGGGACAAGATAGCAACCTGGGAATCCACGGTGTGCCCCAGTCCTCGGTAGCATTTGACGTTGGCCCTTTTCATCATTACTTCAGGCTTTCAGGTACACTCTAAAAACCGTTTGCACCCTTTGGGGTGTATATTTGTCCCACAACGATAATCGTCATCTGCCTTGCTTGCGTTTCCTTTCTTGAAAACACGGCGCTCGCTACTTTCCTGTCGAGAATGCTGCGTCACACTGATAACACGCATGCCGTTCGTGACTGGGAAGTACCGGGCTCGCACCGTTAAAGAAAGGAAACGCGGGCAAGACTGATGACGATTATCGTTGTGGGACAAATATACACCGCAAAGGGTGCAACTGTTTTTAGAGTGTAGTGGCGTGAGTGAGTGCCTTTTGTCGACCCATCAGCAGTCGGTGTCAACGCTGCGCTGACTTCTTGGTAGGCGCTCATGGATGGGTGGGGATTGCATCGTGGCAAACGTCTAATTAACGCCCCTGGCCGTGTTGAGACGTGACACGTGGCACTCAGTCTGAAGATCGCCGTCCCTGCATCTAGGTCTAACTTTCTCGTCTACCATATATGAGTGTCACTGTTCTTTTGAAGCGAATATTTTTCTTTGGCTCTTTCGCCCGTTTCCATTCTGGTTGGTGGCTGGTGGAGGCCGAACTTTCACCGTCCCTGCTGTCGCGCTGGAGCTTTGGGGATTGCCACATGATGTATGCTGTCGCATGTATTTTTCTTTCACGACTTTCTTTTGTCCCCTCTCTTTTTTCCGTCTTCCTCTTTCCCTTCCCCTAGTGCACGGTAGCAAACCGGAGGCTTTAACTCTGGTTACGGGTCTTTTTCTTTTTTTGCATCTCTCTTTCTCTCTCTCTCTCTCTCTCTCTCGTCACATGCTGTGGTGGAGCGCTCGGGAAGAACGCCACTTTTCTTCTCCCTCTTTCCCTGTGGTTGCTGCGGCAGACAGCACGCATACGACGAATCAGCCTTCGACGTACAGCCACTTACACACGACCGCTACAGATGTGAATGTCAACAGCTGTTCCCTATACGGAATCGCGCCGCAGTGAAACAACAAACGCAGCCCAGATATCCTAGCTGCAGCAAATGTACGCTGTCATGGTTGGGAGGCCTGCTATTAAGCGCATCATTGCTTTAATAATTGAAGAACATATATATATATTCTTATTCTAGTATATATATATATTCTAAGATATCTGGGCTGCGTTTGTTGTTTCATTGCGCGATTCCGTATAGGGAACAGCCGTTGATATTCACATCTGTAGCGGTCGTGTGTAAGTCATTTGAGTCATTATTAGTGACTACTTCTCATAACTAAGCATTCTTATTCATTTATAATGAATTGTAGTCGTTACAAGTTGCCGTTAGACATATTGGTCATTTCATAGTCATTACTTCTCACTAGTAAGCATTTTTAGTCATTTGTAATCAATTGTATTCATCACAAGCAGTCGTTAGACATATAGGTCATCTATATATATATATATATATATATATATATATATATATATATATATATATATATATATATATATATATATATATATATATATATATATATATATATATATATATATATATATATATATATATATATATATATATATATATATATATGTGTGTGTGTGTGTGTGTGTGTGTGTGTGTGTGTGTGTGTGTGTGTGTGTGTGTGTGTGTGTGTGTGTGTGTGTGTGTGTGTGTGTGCAGCTTGCTCAGTGTCTCTCTGTCGGAGTGCGCCATTTCAACAAAACCAATTTAAACAATACTGACGACGAAGCCGGCTATTATTATTCAATGAATAGATATCCTGGTGCAAACGATCGCGAATTTCTGAAACGTGGGAAAGGGCACGCGCGGCCATAGAAACCCGCCTCAATAGTCAAAAGAACGGACGACACCATGTAGAGCGGTAGCATGGCTGGATGCCTAGTACACTAAATTATAATTGTTAGCTCCGTAACACTACAACCTCCGGCCCCAAATTCGACGTTTCATTCTCTCTTCTTGGAGGCTTTCGGAAGCGAGACGGTAGGATTATACTCTCCGCAGAAAGTATGTATCTACTTCGTAGCTGAACTAGCCAGGTTGGCGCGCATACAATGTTGGTCGGTTGAGGCTCCAGGGTGGTAAAATATTGACACGTCTACTTATATTTATCGGGCGACCACGTTTCTCCGCCTAATAAATCTTATCGCACAGCGCGGGACGCGTTTGCATGTATCCGAAGTTTCTGGAAAGTTATCGATGCTTCTATCCGCTGTCTGTTGTCGCCGAACCTTGTGTTATCTGATTTCATCGCGTGACGCGAATGGTGTAGAACTTTGTGGAAGGTACGCGGGTCCCAACGATTAGTCTGGAACATTCGACGATTGATGTATAAAAGCGGACGCGCTTGACCCGTTGATGAGATTTTCGACGATCGCCGACCGTGTTCGCCGCTGTCGTTGTGCTATAAGTGTAGCCTGCTTTTGTGGGCACAGGTTCGCCCAATAAAAGTTAGTTCTGTCCTTCACAGTATTGCTACTGTGTTCTTCAACGTCACCACCACGTGAGAATGTAGACGGATCATGCTCGGGTATCACTGAGGGGAAAATGCAAACTTTCTGATACGGAAGCAGTGCAGCTGAACGACAAAACGGCGATCAAAGCCACTACGCTCTACTGTGAGCACACGCCAATAAACTTCAAGCTCGCCGGTTTCTCGTCTGTCCCAAAGCTGCGACGGTTGGCAAATGTTACTACACAGTAATAGGTAAAGAATGGGGATTGAGGCTCGCTTGTTGATTATTGAGCAAAATAACCTTGATCGTTCTTTTCTAGAGATTCCCGATCACTCATTACAAATTTCGCCTCGTGTTCATCCGGTCTGCGTGCCTTGCGTTCACTGTCCCACATCCTCGAAAGGGAAATGCGTAGCGCGACTTGCAAATTTGATTTTTGACGAAAACGCCCTCCTCCCCGCTTCTGCGATGGGCGCACGTGGGTTCAGGTGCTTGGGTTCTCTCATCGACCCAAGGAACGGTGAGGTCGTAACACGGTGCCCCGTCGCGACTGCTCTGGCATGCGTGATGGACATCCAGCGCGCGCGAACGTGCAGCGTGTCTGTACAGAACGCGCCAAGGGTGCATTCACGGCCCGCATGCTGTATAATGCCGTCGAGTTATGCAAATGGACGGCTGTGGAAGGCCGCCACACAGATTGCGCCCCAGCACCAGCGCGTACATTGCCCGTCTCATTTCCATGAGCCCCTGTCGCCACCCCTTGCGCACTCGCCTTAATTGGCTTCACACAACTTCGCAAATGGTCATCGGCGGTTTTGAAGCGATCCATGGGCTCGAGGGCAGTTCGTTCGGCCGTCATGCGTCCAGGTCTGATGCACGAGCCAGTCTCCGGCATATTATGCCAGAAATTCCGCGACCACTTTTTTTTTCATTTGTTAGTTGCCTGCTGACAGAAAAAAAATTAACAAAATGTTCTCGAATTGCAGGTAACGCGTATTTTCTAGCCGTTCCACCAAGTAGCTTAAAACTTCGGATGATTCATCAAGGCTCAATCTAACATTACTAGCTTTCCCTGAATATGTGCGTTTAGCAAAGCTTCTTGTTCGGCAAGTGGGTGCTTTGATGTCGTAGTAGACTGGGCAGACAATTAGTAAATCTGGCGACCTGTTCCTGTTTCTCTGTTTGCCGTTCCTTTGTGCATAATTTAACTCCAGATCCTTCATGGAGTCTATCGCTAACGCATTGTGGATGTAAAGTTTAAGAGAATGTAAATGCCACAATAGGGTGCACTGGCGTATCGAATGCTAATGTTGCTCTCGTGTAATGGCATTGTCAAATCGTTGGCATGTACGTCCTTTGTTTCGAGAGGCACACCTATCGAAAATAGGATTGCTAAGAACTGTGTTGTTTGAGTGTGCTGCAATGAAAGCATGTGTTTGTCATGGCGGAACTGCAGCTTGCGCAAAAGACGACGGACACGCGCAAGGTGGCGAAAACTACACTGTAAAATAATTTGCACCCTTAAAAGTGAATTACAATATACATTTGTTCATAACCTCCCCCCCCCCCCAAAAAAAAAAATTAACAGTGTGTTACAAACCGAATTACAGCCTTATTCAATCTTAAGGGCGTAAATTATTTTACGGTTTATAGGGGCCCTATAATGTAAAACTATTCCAATATGTTTTTATTCCAATCTCCTGACGTCAAACTTCCGTAACCACCGGCGCAATCATCGGGCGGTGACCCGCAGCGTCGCCTGAACAGCCGAATCAAACGCTTTCCTCGTTTATATATAGGAGGTCACTTTTGTTTGCTTTCAAAACGAATAACATTGCCTACATTCAGCGGTTTTTCATATCAAATTGGCTGACAAGAGGCGAGGAGCACGCTCTAGTGGAGAGGATTTCGATGGGGCCGAGCCAGCGCGCTGAAAACCAGATGAAGAGGCAGGTGCTGGCGTCCGCGATTAGTCCGCGTTCCCTTGCCTAGCTTGCGGTGGCTTGTCTAAAATCGCGGCGGCGTGCAACGGAGAGTTAAAAATGCCGCTAAACCGGTTCCTCAGCAAAGAACAGTTGGCAGAGTGATGTAGTATACTTGCCGAAAGGGCTTCATAACGTTATACTGCCGCGCAACAAAATTTATTGTACGCAAATAAACCCATGCTCTCCGGCAGATGCGAGTAGCCAGTGCCTGAGCGATCGGCGGCAGTCATCTTCTATTCCTTTCGGAACGGGGCAGTCTCAGGCCATTAAAAAAATCCAGTTTTGTTCGGCATATTAATGCATCGTTAACATGCACACGTCACTTTGACGCAATCAGATTTCCCGGTTTTGTGACGTCGAGTGACAGACAGGTGAAGTGGGTGCAGCCTGAAACCTTTTGACCAATAGCACAGAGTTAATGGCAAAAAGCCGTCCAATCAGAAACAATTATTTTTCTTTCGTTCATTCGAATCACACATAATCAGTGTGTACACGTCATGTCAAATTGGGAGTTATCGAGGTTTTCGTGACGTCGCGTGACAGACAGGCGTTCAAAAAAGTTTTTGACTAATCGCGGAGGGCTGATTGCAGAATTGGAATAGAAAAGTTTGAAATAGCTTTACGTTAAGGCGCCCTTCAGTCGCAACTGAGCTTATTCTGAATACGGACGGGACACACACACCCGTCACGGGTGCTAAAGCTTGGGCGAGCTGGAGGCGGTTCATTTCGGTGGTGTTCACAAAGTACACAGACTCAGAAACCATAAGAAGCCAACAAACAAAGACACCAAAGACAACATAGTGGAAATTACATGTGCTTACTAATTGAATTAAAGAAATGATAATTCAATGGCAATGAAAGTGGATGAAAGATCAACTTGTCGCAGGTGGGTAACGACCCCACGTCTTCGCATTATGCGTGCAGTGCTGTAACCCCTCGGGGTTAGAGCTTCGCACGCGTAACTGAGGGGCCCAAAGTGCCCCTGGGTTAACCTTCTTTCTTCTCGTACATACTCAGAAAGTGAGACTCGCATAAAGAGAGTGAAAGAACTTTTCTCTCTCCTTTATCTCATTTGTATGTGTGCGCTGAAAGCACCGCAGTAGTCATGTAACATTCAAGAACTTTAATTCTTTTTTGACACATAATTCCCGATTGACTTAAACATTTATGGGCGAATTTCCTATTTCGTTGCGGAAAAAGTTTCTGTGATATGGCATGTTTATGTGTCCGACAATAAACAATTGAAAACAGAATTCAGCTATCCCAAATATAGTGGTTCACAAATGCAGTGTTTCCATTGCTCTGCCAGGTGCGAATAATTATATCAGCCAAGTGAATGTAACGTTCCTTTTTAACGCACGCAGCTGGTTGCTCCTCGCAAGCGTGGCCGCATGTAGCAAGATGCGCTCAACAAGTTTTGTATCCCACTAGCTTTCATTCTTTCTTAATGCCCACAAACACATTTTCATTTACTTTTCCTTGTTCGTAACTTTCCTACCAGTTTCTTAATGCCGCTGAACCATTTCAGCATTACTGATAACTACGCCAACACCAAAGCAGCTGCACTCGTTTGCTTTCTGCCTCTATGCCTCGCTTGAACTTTGTTTAGCGCCACCCTGTCATCTTAATTGGCTAAACAATCTCTTTACAAGGAACGTGTACATTTAGGAAATCCTATCTCGCATGGTTTGTAAAGTTCTCATTTACTGTGTCAAGATACGACCTACGTGCTACTTTGAGACAAGTAGCAGCAATACCGGATTTAACGATCGAACGGCCACAGCTTTAATTTAGGATTTATTAGCCGGCCTTGAACAAATGTGATTTCATCGCAGTCCCATCGTCATGTCCAGAAACTCTACGCTGTTATCCGATTTACACCCGTACGAGTCTATGAGAGAACAAATTGGTCTATAACACACACCCTTACTCCCGCAAGGGTGTGTGTGCGTATGTGCGTGCGCGCTAGTTATACACACCGTACTGATTTACGTCGTGGTTTCCTGTCTCGTGCAGTGTGACGCCGGAGCGGCTATCAATGCTTTCTTCCACGCCATCTACCGGAAGCAGCAGATGACCATGCTGCTGGGCACCTCTTCTTCCGAGGTCACCGAGCGCCTCGCCAAAGTGGTCAGCTACTGGGGCGTGCTGCAGGTGCGAAAAACGAGTAATTTATTTCGACAGATCATGTACAAGATGGTGGGCAAACACAGGGGCATAAAATTGCTTACGCGGCTTGCAGTGTCCTCGCATTGATACACAGAAATTCAACATCAAATTCTTGCTGTTTTTATGCTGCAGCCGAAACACTCCATTCCGCGGGTTAAGGGGTGCCTGTTTAGCATTGCCGTTGAGCGAATTTTTGCTAGACGCATTTTTCTCTGAGGTCAAAGTGATCACCTCTTTCAAATATGGATTCAGATTTGTCTGTCTTATAGGTTACCCGACTTCGTGGTGCCTTCAAGAGTGGTCTGTGTTATTCGGTCGGTGTTTGATTGTTTGTTTGTTTGTTTGTTTGTTTGTTTGTTTGTTTGTTTGTTTGTTTGTTTGTTTGTTTGTTTGTTTGTTTGTTTGTTTGTTTGTTTGTTTGTTTGTTTGTTTGGTTGGTTGGTTGGTTGGTTTTTCGGGGGGAGGGCGAAGGGATTTTTGTATGGTATGCATATATTTATTTTTCCATTTTCACTGGAATACCCTTTGATTCTCATGCGGAAACGGTTAAATAGATATTTCGCCCATTCCTTGTTCCGTGAACCGTTGCGCAGGCTGCTCTACACGGGAAGCCAAGGGAGGGATGTGCTCGATACCCCTTGCCGCTAATCATGACATTATTTTCTCATCTGCGCACAGGAACGCGACCATCAGTTCTGTATGGGGCAAAAAGGCGTACTGCTTCTTTGTATACTAACCACTTACTCTGTAGAAAGCAGGAGACCGTAGTGCACGTCCTTTTTTGGATAGCTGTAACATCATATTCGTCTGAAATACGTTCCAGCGACGATGTAGTCACCGTACAATGATGACGGCTAGTCCTTTATATATATATATATATATATATATATAACCGACATACTTTGCGGCTAATACCGTTAGCTTCAAGAGACTAATCAGCCAACATTCATTAATTAACTGTTTTATTACTGCATTGGCGGCAGTTGCCTGAATGGTAAACTTGGAGGCAGTCATGTTTTAATCCGCACCTTCTTTTTACATTGAAAATCGCACTTAACTCGACATATTCATCATAGATTTCCACAGGTCAATTGCGGCAATATTGAGACCTAGTGCGTTCCGCTGCGCGTCAGACGGCACCTTCCCGTACAAAAGCGTCGGGCGAAGTTTGAATGCCGCGGCAAATCCTGACCCCACACACAGACGCGACATGCTTGCCAGGCGAAGCGCCCCAGTTCGGTAGCTGGCGCGACCCGCCGAGACGCCCGGTTACAAACTTCCTCGCGCTTGTCGTCACCGGGCGTTTCGGTCTGACGTGACGAGAGCGGGGCCGACCTTCCTACGCGCTCCCACGGCGCTCGGTTTCGATATTCCCTGGATTTACCATTGAACTTTGATGAAAAATTTCTCCAATTAGATGTGACTTTAACCATTTTTAATGAGGGCGGATTAAAGTGTTAGTGCCTTCAAGTTCGTTTCTAGACAGTTGTCCCTAAGGCACTAATAAAAAAGTTGATAAAGTTTTGTTATTTGGTATTCTGAAGTTCTCGTTATTAGCGGCAAAGCATCTACGCCTCACCTAGAGATTCGTCTGAAGGAACGCCACGTTCGCTTACAGCCTTTCTATAAAAAAATCAGTGCTGTCTAAAAAGAACGTGTCCTACGTATATACATAATCAGAAAAGAAACAGAGTTCCATATGGCGCCCGCGCTTGATCCTTACGTACACATACACCACGTGATCTTTCTCTTCCACCTTCGCAGCGTTAGCAGAAGCCTTACATAATTCTGGAAACGTAAAACAGATGCGTGATCCGCCCACGAATATTTTTCTGAAGAGAGCTTGTGCCGGAAATCTTGCGCACGAAAGGCTGTAATGACGTCGTTCTGAAACTCATGGATGAGTTGGTGATAATCAAATCACATTAATTGTTACTGACAATGCATAGCAGCAACACTGAAAACTTTATTTCAATGGGGTACTGACTGAACGGCTGCATGCTGTTTATTACACCACAAAGGCAGATAACAAAAGAAAGGACATCTGAGTTATGAACCAAACATGGGTTGCTGCAGGTGCTACGACCGCCGAGTGCCACCGGGGCAGTGTATGCAGTCACGAGTAGGTCTGCATGTGTGCGGAATTGAAAAGCCTGGAAGCAGAGTGCATTTCGAGAACAGGGAAAAGAAGTCAACACAATATTTAGTCGCGGAGAAACGCGAGGCAGTGCCGCCACCATAGCGTCGGAACCGTCAGACGCTACGCGAAGCATCCTCGTGACAGAACGTGCGTTTGAAAGAGCGAGTTGCCGTTTGTCGACGAATAAAGAAAGCAAAAAAAAATAGCTGGCGAAAGATCGAAAGAAAGCTACTCGACCGCTTTAGAAGGTCGGAAGGAAACAAGTAAATAAATTCCGTTTATTGAATAAAGAACTATGCACTTGAAAGCGTGTGTTTGTGAGGATATTGAGGTAGCGTTAGTTGTTTCGTTGCGTAATTCCTAGGAGAACAGAGCCGGGGACCGGCACATCTGCAGCGGTAGCACGGATGGCAACACGCAGACGCCGGCTCGATACGCCTGTGCTGTCCTCTGCTCAAATGTGTCGGGCGATGACGCAGTTTCTGCGAAACGGAAGTATGTTATTTATTGTATTTATTTAGTACATACTACAGACCACAACAAGGCCCAAGCAAAACAGGCATGTCCATAGTAAAAATATTACAATAAACAGCGCATTTTATGGACGGACATATCATAACAAAAAAGGCAAATTCAACTATGAATAGATTAGAATCGCGCTATTAGTATACACAAATACAGCAGATACAGGGCTCTGTAAAAAAATACGCAAGAAGTATAAAAAAGATACAGTAATTACATTAGGATGCGGGAGACCTCGAGATAAACTGTTTCTGCGGCAGAAAACGTTGCCCGATCATTTTCCAGTACCTAGCGCGTGCGGCTTCTCCAGTGCACACAGGCGATCATCGGCGGAAGGGTTTAGTTTTCCTTCGCCGTATCGACAGGGTGAGGACGAACAGGTGGCCTGACGACTGAGTAACGGGCAGGGTGGACCCACTTTCCGGCTCCTAACTGCAGTCGCAGTAAAAGCTGGAACCGTGTCCAATTTAATTTCAAATTTTATTACATTAGCTGGTATTCCGTATAAATGACGCCCTCACCGTACTGGTTTTGCTGGGAACGGGATACGTCCTGTATGCGCAAGCGCCTGCGCATACGTTGCAGGGTGGAAAGTACACTTCCCACCCTGCATAAGACTCGGCGCGGTATTTGGTGACGCTATTCCCTCGCTTCGGGAAATGATTCTATTCCCGCGCTCTTTTGCGAACGGAGACTACCAGACAACAGACACCGAGCCATCGCGTGCCCAATGCCCAAAGGCCCGTGCGACAGTCTGAAAACACGAATGAACAGAGAACAAATGTACTTGAAGAAGTAAAAGAGTCAGTCCAAGCGCGTCAACTATCTTCGTGCATCCGTGAGCGCGCTCTGCTGTGGGCCATTCCCCGTGATCGCATAGCTCCTCTCCCCGATAAGCGAAGGCAGAAGAAGCTGCGAGCCTTGCCGCGGAGGGGCACCCGGTGTACCCTTCTGCTGCCGAATGGGAGGCACGTGACCCCGCGCTCGCACAGCATAGCACGTTGCCTCTCGGGTGGCGCACGTGACAAGTGCTCCCAAGCTCGCGTGGCCTATCCGAGTGCCGGGTGGGCCGACGTGCAGCCCCGCCTAAAGCAGCAACTGGAATGAACCACGCAGACAGACGGGCGGCTCATCCACCCATCTTCGTTTGCTTTATCTGCTCCAAGCAGACAAGGTCTATAGCTGCATCGTGCTAGCTAGTGTGGGCGCTTCTATGTGACGAGTACCGACATTGCACACGGCACTAAGATTCTCGCGGACTCGAAGTTTCACCAGATAATATGTCACTACAGCAGTGTTACCATTAAAGAACCCTAGTTTACTGTTCCTCCCACAGTTTCTTACAGACACCGATTTGTCCAGCGAATAAGTGGTCGATTTTAAGAGCACTGCTCTATTGCTCATTATCACCAATTGGTTAACGCAGTCGACTCCAAGGACTCTTCACTGTTTGTGGGGTGGACGTATAGCGTAGTGGCGTAGAAGGATGATGGTTTGAGCTAGTTGGTTTTCAATTTTAGACTGTGTGGTACAGTTCCAAGCGGGACAGGGGACACAGGAAGAAAAAAGTACAAGCGCCTACTGCCAGCTGAAAATTTATTGCCTGATACAAAGCGGAGGAAGAACGACAAAAAAAAACCTTGCATCGGGCAATAAATTTTCAGTTGGTAGTAAGCGCTTGTGCTCGTTTATTGCTGTGTCCCCTGTCCCGCTTCGCGCTGTACCGCACAGTGCAGTGGAGCCAGCGTACATTCACACCGTCTCCTCGTATTTCTTATCCTTGCTGGCAGCATTGATTATAAGTGGCATGCTTACTACTCATTTTAAGTTGTGCCTGCTTAGCCCCCCACAGATAAAAATAAAATGCTCGAGCGGAACGATTGCCGGTATGCCATTCCGAGGCTAGAACAACTTGTAGCTACAACCATCCTCCTCCTCCGTTTGTATGCGTCGCCCTCGTGATCTCTTCGCCTTTTATTGCAAAAAAAAAAAATGTCATTTGTTTTTTTTTTCTTTGTCCGGAGTGCACAGCACCTTTCCCTGACAGGACTTCTTCGTCTCTACGCGCTAGCAGAAACGTGGCGTTTGCGTTCCACGTGTAGCCCTGAGTGTATGGCGAGCACAAGAAAAGACGAACGAAATAAATAAATTATTTACAGGAAAAGCTCTGGAACATGCATTCAAGCAAGCTTGTCAGTGATCACATTACGTGTCTCAATCTGCCGCTACATTGCATTCGAAAAAAGCACGCAGGCTTACAAGAGATCATCAGCAGCCGCGCGCGCTTTCTAACTTCATTTTATTTGTGAGAAATAAGGAAAGAGGGAGAACTTTACGGCCGAACCCCTTGTGCGTCCGAATTATGGTCCTTCATCTCCGTTGTCGCTATAGCATCTCAGCCAGTGCAGAAAAAAGTTAGCGAGAAAAACCGTAATACTCTCGAAAAGTCGATGTAGAAACACTTTCGCAGTGACAAAGCAAGATGATATGATCAGTGCCGAATAAGCTGGTTAGTGTTGTGGCTGCTGTCGCAGAGCACGTTCACGTTGGGGTTAAGCATTGCGCGTACAGATTTCCCGGTGAATTGCAAGGAGTTCGGAAGATGGAAGCGAGTCGTGAGTAAGCAAGGGAGTAGACGAAGCTAGCAGGTGTGAAGATGGACAGAGGGCGAGCGAGATGACTCCTCAATGACTGTTCTTGACGGTCAGTGACGTAAACTAGGGTAGTTGCTTGGGCTAATTGGTAATTCATGATAAAAAATAACGTGCAGCGCGAAGGACTGCGAGAGACGACGTACACAGCGCTCGTGATGATCGTTCAGTTCTCGTAACGATTGACTCCTCGTGACGATCAGTGACGACAACTACTCAGGATGACCACGCTTCACCATCAGACGCGATTTTGTTCAAGCCGATTCACCTACCTGACACCTTAACACCTTAATCTTAACCGTAACACCTTAACCTTAACGGACACCTTAACCGGTCGTTTTTTTAGAGAAATGACAGCGGTAAGCGATGCAGTCTACTCAGCTAACGCCCCGAAAACAAAGCTGCGCTGGCGTTTGCTGCACTTCAGAAGTTCACCAGAAAGTGCCGCAAGACGTGTCTGGCAAAATGCACCCTTAGGTGAAAAGTTTTATGTACCGCTGGTGCACTCTTTCGAGTGCTCTTTAAGTCATCTCGCTCGAGTGCAGCCCTGCTTGGACGATAGTAGTCCGTGTTCTGTCGTGTGTCGGGAATAGACTCTACCTGTGACTGGACTCAGATTCGAAGCATGGCCGACACCGCAAATGTCCCAGCCGCGTGAAAAGGGGATGGAAAATAGCATAAAGTTCGGTGCACGGACTACAGGCTGCATTCGCTGTGGCTCGCTCACTGCCGGCAGCATTCGAGTTGACAGAGTGGCCGCCAAGGGGGACGACGCGGGTTCCACCTCCCCGGTTGCATTATAATTGCAGAGCAGCCGGTGTTGCAAGGAAGAGACGCGTGCGGGAACGCTTCCCTGCGCTAGAGCTCGGCTCGACAGCGAAGTCAACGGCGGCGTGAGCTCGCCCAGGGGTTCTTCACACACACCTGTCTCTCTCGAGGGCGCCGCGCTGCACGACGACAGGTCGCCTGCTTCGCGTGCGCGCGAGTTTAGCGTACTTGCCGAGAGATCTGCGAGCAGCGTCAAGCACACGCACAGGGTTGAAAAGCACGTAAAACTGATATGCGCAAAGAAAGTCAGATTGGCCCCGTATAGGCACTATACCACTTCGCGGAAGGGCCAGCGCCTGTCTCTGACGTGACGCCGCTGGTCGAGAATCTAGAAGCACGGAGTCTGAGCAGCGTGCGATCGCGGCGCACCGCAGCTTTCAGTAAACTTTTTTTTTCGAGCGAGAGGGGCTCCCGACACCTGACATTAAGCATGCACAGTATGCACATGCTTAATGTCAGGGGTCACAGTTCCTGCATGCCACTCCACGTGTCCTTTAACTACAGCGCCTTCTAGGGCGTGTTCAAGCATCGAATTTACGGCGTTCTTCACACGCTTATTTCTTCCCGCTGTGTAGTAATGTGTGGGAGTTTTGGATCCTGCGTGTTCTTCATTTCTAGTCTTAAGCTTCTGTCCCTTTTTAGTTGTCTGCAACATTTATTGATTTTTTTAACAGCATGCCCCTGAGTTCTACACAACCCTGACCACGGAGTCTGCAGTGTGTAAATAAGTAAATAAATACTTGGTTAATTAATTAGTTAAGAGAAACTAGCTCAACGAGTGAAACTCAGCATTGGACTGTCCCAACATGAAAAACAGCATACAAGAGAAATTATGTAAGCGCAATGCAAAGTACTCTGCTCGCAAGTGATAATCATTTGATGTAATCGAGCCAGAAAAACAGCAGCCAATAAAAGTTGTGATTTATTCTGCTTGTTTGCTCGTCATTTTATCCAGATATTTGGCCTATCGTCGTTGCACTAAACAACAGTTTGCTGTACTGCATTGCGTCCTAACCCAAGCACACTATGCTCTTTTGATTTTTTATCACTGCCCATCCTTTGACACTCATCGACGTATTTTACAAGGGAAGCTCAACCTGCTAAACAATGCAGCGCTATCACAAGAAATTATCTTCGCACCACGGCCTATGTGTTCTTGCATGCAAAATGCCACAAAAGCCCTTCTGCGTTTCTTGAAGGACACTGGATTGTATGAACGCTTGTGACAGTGGAGATTCCTCTGCGACTGACTGTGAAGGACTCAGGATTATTTTTCTTTTCTTTCCTTATCTTTTCTTCCCTTTGTCCCCTCCCAAGTGCAAGGTAGTTAACCGGGCACGTCCTTGGTTAAACTCTCTACCTTTCCCTCTTCGTTTATCTCTCTCTCTCTCTCTTTGTGTTCAAATTGATGCACCTGTCGATGCTTCGGCAAATCACGAAGCGGTTTTTTTTTCCGCTGTGTATTTCCTTTAAAACACAGTTTTCTAAATTAAAAGCAATTCCGTGATTTTCCAATCGCTTGATCGTCACCGCATACATGTGTGCACTTGCGTGTGCGTGCGTGCGTAGATAACTGGGAAGAAGCAACACGATCGAACGCTCGAGTTGTTCGGGCGTGCAGTCAGGGTTTTCGACGCGAAAGGGAGCCTAATTAATTTTAAGCAGGTCCTTTAAGTTCTCGCATCCCTGATCACAGCCGAAGGCGACCTCTCTTTTTCATTGGCATTCTGGTAAATAAAAAGAATGATCACTAATTCAGCAACTGGAACGTATTCTTTATTTTGTCTCCGCCTATATGCCGCCAAGTCACCCACGAGGCCTTTATGGTAGACGCTTTGCACTTGAGTCCATTTATTCGCATTTCCCTTGTATTCCAGATTTTTAAAAATCTATCGGAGCCTTGATTAGGTTCTCAAGACGCAATCTGCACTTTGTTTCTTTCCTATATGTGCAAGAACTGCTACGTGTAAAGTCGACGTATTAATATAATGATGCAACATGACAGGCCCCTTTGCGGATGCTCCTATGCTTGAAACTTTGCTGAAATACACTTTGCGGAAGGACACGATGAAGCAGCAGGTTATGCGGAAATAAGGAAGGCGTGGTCGCGTGTCTCATTTAATGTTGGTGCCCGTTGGTGTTACGGTGTTTATATATATATATATATATATATATATATATATATATATATATATATATATATATATGGCGCCAGATACATCCTCAATCCTCGCGGGTATCTGGGTATCTTCTTCCTGTACTATCTGTGACAAAAGCATGCGCATGCTTATTTTAAACCAGTTCTACGAAGATGACTTGCAACATGTAACATACTATACATGTCTGTTTTTAAAGTGAAAAAGAATACCTGCACCATAACTTCGTGCAAATATCTCCTTATTTAGTCCTGTCAGTAATGTAAAGGCGTGCATGCAGGCGGAAGGGTTATATAGGTGCACACCGATAATTTAATTGCTGTGCCACCTTCACACATAAAGAAAAATTCATTTGGTGCATTACCTCGTGTATAGTACACAGGGAACTTTTTTAGACTATATAGATATCTTTTTAAGAGCTATGAGCGTCAAAATTCGTTAAAGAGCGTTTCTGTCTGATGTAATACCTAGGCTATCGTCGCGTTCGGTTTCAAGACTGCCAAACTTGAGCAATGAAATTCGATGATGAATATCTCGAATCAGGCGCGGCTTTCACGATTTAAGATTTGTAGTTAAACTACCCCCAGGGTCCAGAATTAAAAAAGTTAAGTACTATTTTTTTGTTGATTGCTCTTCGGAAATTGACATTAATAGCGTGAAAGTATGTCCGCCTAAGTGTTGCCAAATCGTGGGAAATTTCCTATATTATGGATAAATGAGGGCTCCGGGAAAAACTTGAAATTAATTTTTTGGCAATGCAAAATGTTACAAAATTGTAGGTTATGTCTAAAATGCTGTTTCGTTCATTTTTATTGCACCGGGTACCCACAGTGACAATAATAATTACTTTTGTAGGTATCCAACTGAACTTAAGTAAATCCGACCTACCTAAACCGTCACAAAGATGCCGTTCTTGATAGTTTCGAAATCTAAGCACCCTTCATTCGGCCAGATTTGGTCACGTTTGTGGCAGCTAGCTACAAGAACTATTGCAGAGACGGATATTCCTTCAAGCTCGCGTAAGCGGCCTTACAATAAGCTTTCTGTTGAACGCTGTGCAAGTAAAAGTAAATGTTAGAAGAAGTTTCAGCAATGCTCTCAGGAGGATGCTTCGTTAAAGCTTGCTCCAGTGAAAGGTAACCTCTATCGGAGCTTCATACATTTTTGTGCCACCAACATGCCTTCGGCCAGGAAATACCGGTGCACCAAAAAAGAAACACTGAGTGATAGACATCTTCAATTTTTGCTTTTAAGCATGATCCTTGAAACGTTTTGTGAATCATGAAACAAACAACTCCTTTGATGCTTTAGAAACTTTTTGAGCAGAAGTCTGTTCATATAGAAAAGAAAACCCACAGTTTTGCCCAAAAGTCGAAGCATCGATTGCGATAGCTAATTATTAGATAACTGTAGAAAGTAAGAATAGTAGTTTTATCGACCGCACAAACTTGTGAAATTTGTTTAGTAACTAAATTACCTTTAATAAATTAACGCACCAGGCAAGCCCAGTTTGCCTGGGCTTGCCTGGTGTCGCGCAAGCCCAGGCAAACATGAACACATTTCACTTGAAGACCGCAGGCACTCCCTGTCAAAACGCTAGCGTGAGGAAGAGTAGGAGCAGCAGCGAGCAAATTGACCTTCGTGCTACCTTGCTTCAACGCGAACTAAGCGGCGAGAACACGGCACACACGAAGTTATCATCCCTCGGTGAGCGTAGACTCTCTACGCATCGCAGATCGATTTCAAGACAGGGCAAGCGACGCCGCGCTCCGCCGCGCCGTAAGCAGCCGCCGCCGGAGTAGAACGCCCCCGCCCCCTCTCTCAGTGTCTTGCGCACGATGGAAGACGGCGCCCCCCCACCTCCTTCCTCCCTTGATCGCGCGAGAGTGAGCCACCATGCTCGGCTCACCCTCGCACCCTGTCAGTCGCACCCACAGCATACGGCGCTCGGTGTTAAGAACGGCCCACTTAGGTGCAAGTTTTGCCAGTCAGTTGCGACAGCGGTGTCGACTTCCTGGAACGCCACCGCAACCCTCTTGCCACACGGCGTCACTAAGTCTACTGTGTCGGCATTACAATGCGCCACGTCCGCCACTCTGCGTCGCGGAATTGCCGAGATGAGTTCGACGAACCAGGCTTTGTGACAGAACCCGCCACTTCCGACCTGGTCTGCCGCGAGCGGGGGAGTTGCCGAGGGAACGTCTACGGAGGCCCCTTCCCATGCGCCTTTCAAGACGCAAGACAATGGACCACCGGCGGCCGCGCTGCGGGGGTCAGCTCGGGGGATAAGATACGCCTTTCCTGAAGTAAGCCCCGAGCTCTGCGAAGACCGTCTGACATCGGTGGGGGCCGTGAACCTGTGCGGAAGTGTGTGTGTGTCCCTCCTGCAGAGAGGTGGCTTGTTTACGATGACTGGTCGAACGTTTCCCTCACCTTGGGATCGAGGGAGTACCGAGTGTTTATAGATCGCTGTCCTGCGGCTGCTCAGTGTACTTTCTCTCGCAGTCATGCTAGACTGATGAACTGCAACGTCCTTATGTAGATACTGCAACTAAACCCATATTCCTCGTTCTCGATGAGAAGCAGTCCTTCCCTTCAACAACGTCCTCAGCGTGGATAAGTTGGACGACGGCATGGGCCAGCTACTATCTAATTCATGCCCGACTCCAATCTTGACAACTGGTTACGAACGGTGGGATTGACCTCCCAATCCTTACAACGGCCACGATGTTATCGCACTTGGACTTCATACGGAACATCACACCGGTGACGCCGACGGCGCAGATGTGCCTGAAGTTTCCATATATTTGCTATCGCAATAAAGGGAAAGCTCACCGTTGGACAAGAAAAATCGAGGCAAATGTCACCTCCAAACGCGGAAGAAATACGCACGACCAGTCTGGTAACACTGGTGCGCCTCGTCTTACAACTCCTCTGCAAAAACTTCTCGCCCGCTACAAATCATAACCGTTTTATTATACAGTCTAGATAATCTAAAAAAACTCCCTGTGTAAAGCCACCTGCCCCAACTGTACGACCCTGGCCCAAAACATGACATGTATCGCCTGCTGCAGACATGGCCAGACACACGACATATCCTGGAGCGCTTTCTCAGACGGTTTGGCCTCCGCAGTGACCGGCATGCTGACAGCAAGTGTAGTGATGGTTGCTCTATTTGTAGAGCCTTGCTGGGCTTCCTGCGAGATGCAGTCTTGCATTAGTATTTATATTTTTCTTTTTCTAGTATTTTCTTATGCCGTAAGGAAGCCCTACTGGAGAAAAAGAAACAGAAAGATAAGATAAGAAGGTAAGATAAGAAACCTACCAAGAAATGTGTTGCTGATCAACACAGCTAGCTAACAGTGACGTATATAACAGCAAGGCGTTCGACTAGCTGTTGAAAACCGTGCTTCATGGTCTGACGTGATATGCTTTGTCATGGATTCCAGGCGGCTTCGCTTCACTTCACTTCAGAAATTATTAATTTCTTATGACGTAAACACGGATGCACAGAATGGTGCTACTTAAAATAGTGCAACAAGTCGCTCAGTCGTGGAGCAGGATTAATTTTCTGTAGTTCCTCAGTGCCGGTTTATTTTAGTGTATTCTGTGAACCACTTTGCTCACAGTACGTGCATTCATGCACAGCACGAAACAGCACAACTTTGGCATAGTAATTTTCGGTAGGTATTTACGGCAGGACCACGAGCGTCAAGCAATGAGCAAGGAGAGGCTGCTTAGCTTTCTGGCTTGTCGGCTCGGGAGTGGAGCGAGCGTTCCACACACCGGCTGCCGGGGCGTTGCGAGCAAACCGGTGTCGCTTCACGCTAAAGGCAGAAGCCTACAGAGATACGAACATGTGTCTGAGTGGGAGAGAGCTCTGAGCTGCTAAAACAGCGTAGAGAGATAGAGAGAGAGAAACGAAGAGGGAAAGGCAGGGAGGTTAGCCAAGGACGTGCTCGGTTGGTTACCCTACAATTAGGGAGGCGGAAAGGGAAGAACAGATAAGGAGAGAAAAGAAAATAATAGTCATTCACAGTCAGTCTCTCTATTAGCGCTCCATTATCTAGCAGGTTGAGTTTCGCTCGTAAAGTACGTCGCTGAGTGTCAATGGATGGGCAGTGACACAGAAGGTGCTCTAGTCTCATCGCACCCGCACTAATTGCACACCGTACTGTTGGCCATTCCTATCAGGTATGAATAAGAATTCGTAGATGCGACGCCCAACCACATGCGACACTGAAAGTTGTTTCGCGACGGGAGCGTCTAGGCGGCAGGCGAAGTCGCAAGTTAGGGTCGAGAGAGTGCAAGCGTGAGTTGATGAAACCCGGTGAATTCCATCGTAGAAGTGTGATGTGGCGAGCCAGTGACTGAAGTTGTCGCGTAGCGTCGGTTCTTGAAAGTGGTATAGGAACGCGCTAATGTTTTTGGTGAGCCTAACGCGCGGTGAGCCGATCTGCTTTGCCGTTGCCGACAGTTCCGCAATGGCTTGGCAACCAATGACATACTTTCTCGAGGGCGTGATTATGAGCGTGCTTTATTTCGTACATTAGCTGCTCGTGTAACCCATGACGTAGGGCAAACTGCAGAGTTTCTAGGGTTGCTGTGGAATCGCAGAAAATGGCCCACCGATTTGTTGGCTGCTGGAGCATGTACTTGAGTGCAACTTGAAAAGGCGCAAGTTCTGCTTCTGTCGATGTTGTATTGTGCGAATATTTAAATGGCAAAGAGACGGCGTCTGATGGAACAACTACTGCTCTGGTAAAGCTGTTTTAATTGGTTTAGAACCATCCGTGTAAATGTGTATGCGGTCAAAATAAGACTCGTTGAGAACAAGCAGAGACAACTGTTTCTAGGCTAGCGGTGACAAGTCTGCCTTCTTAGCAATCCCAGGAATTGAGTGGCACACGGGAATTTGCCGGAGACACCGCAATGCCGATGTTGGGCGTTTCGCAGGCTTGAAGCCACATGGTACCGATTCGTGGTGTCTCGTCACAATACCACAGAACGTAGCCTGTGGTCTTCGCACTGGCAAATCGGCTAAGTAGTGGGATGGTAGCCGAGAAAACTGTCGAATGTTCGCTCTTAGTGTCTCACCGACGATATGAGTGGTGGTTGGCCGCTCCTGTGCAATGACAATTGCTGCAGCTGTCGAAGAACAACTCGGGAGGCCAAGACATGACCGAAGTGCTTGGGCTTGTACGCTCTGTAGTGCAAGGAGATTAGTCTTGCATGTGTCGGACAAAACAGGAAGACTGTATCGCAAAACCCGAGAAAAATTGCCATGGATAGCTGCAACATGGAGCGCACAGACGGCCCCACAATTTTCTTGGTACGAACTTGAACATATTCGCAATACAAATGAGCTTTTTCTTCATGTATGAGACAGGCGGACTCCAGGTGAGGTCACGATCCAGAATAACACCTAAGAGCCTGTGAGCTTCCTTGTACGCTATGGACTGGCCTTCGATACACAACGGGTAAAAGACATCACTTTACGTGTAAATGCCACTAGCACACATTTTTCTGTAGAAATCGTCAGACCTTGTCGGTGAAGGTATGCCGCTGTCAGAGTTGCCGCTTTCTGTATTCTGGCGCACACTTGTGGCCTTGTCACGCCGGATGCCCAGATGCAAATATCATCAGCGTAGCGCGAGACAATAGCCGCCTGTGGTAGCGTTTCGGCAAGCTCCACTAGAACGAGATTGAAAAAAAGGGGGCTCAACACTCCTTCTAGCGGGACACCATGACTGGAGACATATCTACTTGTCGGGCCATCCTCTGTAAGGACGAACACAGATCTCCGTGAGAAACAGCTCCTAATCCACATAAAGACGCGGCCTTCAAGTTCTGCAGCCTCAAGAGCTTGGAGAATAGCTTCACCGGTTAGTTGTCCTAGGCTCCTTTTACATCTAAAATTATTGTCACAGAGAGGCGCTTCATAGCTTTTTGTTGCTGCACGGAGGTCTAGAGATCAATAACTCTGTCAATTGGAGACCGACCACGTCGAAAACCAGCATAGCCTCGGGGTAAATGTTGTAGTATTCGAGGTGCCATTTCATACGTGTCAGCAACGTCCTTGCCATGGCCTCACCGATGCAACTCGCAAGTGCAACAGGCCGGTACGATGTAAGGTCCAGCGGAGACTTCCCAGGCTTCAGTAGAGGCACCAGTCGACTACACTTCCAACCTTCGGGGACTTTGCTGCGACGCGAAGATTGATTGAATATATCAAGAAGACAACGTTGTGCTGTTGAACCTAGATGCCTTAAGGCAGCGCAGGTCACCCCATCGGGACCGGGTGATGACGATCGCCTCCTCGCAGCCAAGGCCGCTTGCAATTATTCCATAGAGAAAGGCACTTCCATGTTTTGATCTCTCGCAATGGGAACGTCATGTAGAGAGAGGTCGGCCAGCAGATAGATGTCGCCCGTAACTTTGGCACAAAATTCTCCCGCGACCTCAGGCTCTGGACGACTTTGATGTGGAGCCAGCGCTGTCAAGGGACGACGTTGTTGCGGAGGTGAGCGAAGACCCTGAAAAGTTCTCCGCACGGGGTATAACGGCTTACGAGGGTCCAGCGATTCGCAGAAGCGCTTTCATCGTTGGTCCTGAAGTTTGTTCATCTGGCGATGAACTTTCTTCTGAATGCGTCGGGCTTCCCTCAGTTCATGAATCGACTTAGTAGGCCTATATCGTATCTCGGCATCACCCGAAGCCTCTCCAATTCTCCGTCGAAATCTGTGCGTCTTGTAGATGTTGTAAACGTCCGCGTAGGAACCTCCAGAGCTTGTATGATCATATCTTCGCGGGGTCGGGCTGGTCATGTCTGAACTTTTCCTTTATCGAAATTCGGTATGCTTGCCAGTCTATCTGTCTTGAGAGCACAGGATAAAGAGAAATATTAAGGCCTGTGATAGTTATGTAGGTAGGAATATGGTCGCTGGCATGAGTTTTGGAGCCGTTGAACTTTGGAACTTAAACTATGCGACACTAATGTCAAGTCCAAGCAGCTGCTGTAATTCACTCCTCGGAGATAATTCGGGCTACCATCGTTCAAGACTTAGTCCATGCTCGGCAAAGAGATGAACAAGACTCATGCTTCGTTGATTTGTCCTGAGGCTTCCCCATAGTGTATGATGGGCGTTAAAGTCACCCATACTATTTAAGAGCCTGTAGTTTTTTGTGAGTGTGTCGTTTAGTCTCTATCTATCAAGTAGACGTGATGGGGATATGTCGGAGCCTATCAGTGTGAATGAAACTTTCTTCTTTTTAACACAGAGACACGCGTATTGACTATTGTTGGGGGGCTGCACTATTTGGTGAACATACGTGAGCTTCTTGCGGATATACAGAACTTGACTACGTTCAATGCATGATAAGAAAAAAATTATTCGTAGCCCGACAGTCGAATTGTCTTTGAAAAATGAGGTTCACGAATTATGATAATGGGGAACTTGTTCTCAAAAACAAAGTGCCAAAAGAAACATCATAGAATTCACTACAAAAATTACTGGCTGGGAATATGCCGCCACTGTCTACGGCGGCTGCAAACATGGTGGTTTAGTACATGGATTTGCCTAAACTTCGTCCTTCCGGCTTCAAACAGCTTTGTGATTCTGATAATATTTAACGAAACATGGCGTTGTATATGCGATCACTTGCAGTGATTATGCACGCGTGCAGATTCTTGTTTCCTTCTGCGGTTCGAAACATATGATTGCTTGAAACTTTAGTCGCATATAAAAGCAGACAAATCGCAATAAATAAGCCACAACCTCGTCTGAAGCCACGTCGACGAAGATTGGACAAATCCATGTGCTACCATAGCTATCATTCGCATGGTAGCTTAATAATAGCAGCTCCAGTGTCTAGTAATGTATTTATCCCAAAATAGGAATTAGCCAGCTTGGACGGAACAGCTGACTGCTTGATCCAACCTTTTCAGGGCTTGTGTCGAGAGAGTGTGCTCAGCCTTCGTACGGTGCTTCTCCCCCTGCAGATCTCGTTCGGCAGCCTGAGCCCGGTGTTGAGCGACCGGGCGGGCTTCCCGCTCTTCTTTCGCACCGTGGCTCCGGACTCGTCGCACAACCCGGCTCGTGTGGCATTGCTGCGCCGCTTCCGCTGGGATGCTGTGGCCACCTTGCACGAAGACGACGAGCTCTACGCCTTGGTGGGGGAGCCATGTTATTGAACGAGCCCGTCCCCCACTACCTATACAGTGTGCATAGGCCTGGTTAAAAGAGAGATAGCAAAGAGAGGAAGGGCAGGGAAGTCAACCAGACCACCGTCCGGTTTGCTACCCTACGCTCGGGAAAGCGTTTGATTCTGTCGAAACCTCAGCAGTCATGGAGGCATTACGGAATCAGGGTGTAGACGAGCAGTATGTAAAAATACTGAAAGATATCTATAGCGACTCCACAGCCCCCGTAGTCCTCCATAAAGAAAGCAACAACATCCCAATAAAGAAAGGCGTCAGGCAGGGAGATACAATCTCTCCAATGCTATTCACAGCGTGTTTACAGGAGGTATTCAGAGACCTGGATTGGGAAGAATTGGGGACAAACGTTAATGGAGAATACCTTAGTAACTTGCGATTCGCTGATGATATTGCCTTGCTTAGTAACTCAGGGGACCAATTGCAATGCATGCTCACTGACCTGGAGAGGCAAAGCAGAAGAGTGGGTCTAAAAATTACTCTACAAAAAACTAAAGTAATGTTTAACAGTCTCGGAAGAGAACAGCAATTTACAATAGGTAGCGAGGCACTGGAAGTGGTGAGGGAATACATCTACTTAGGGCAGGTAGTGACGGCGGATCCGGATCATGAGACGGAAATAATCAGAAGAATAAGAATGGGCTGGGGTGCGTTTGGCAGGCATTTTCAGATCATGAACACCAGGTTGCCATTATCCCTCAAGAGAAAAGTGTATAATAGCTGTGTCTTACCAGTACTCACCTACGGGGTAGAAACCTGGAGGCTTACGAAAAGGGTTCTACTTAAATTGAGGACGACGCAACGAGCTATGGAAAGGAGAATGATGGGTGTAACGTTAAGGGATAAGAAAAGAGCAGATTGGGTGAGGGAACAAACGCGAGTTAATGACATCTTAGTTGAAATCAAGAAAATGAAAAGGGGGCATGGGCAGGACATGTAATGAGGAGGGAAGATAACCGATGGTCATTAAGGGTTACGGACTGGATTCCAAGGGAAGGGAAGCGCAGCAGGGGGCGGCAGAAAGTTAGGCGGGCGGATGAGATTAAGAAGTTTGCAGAGACGACATGGCCACCATTAGTACATGACCGGGGTTGTTAGAGAAGTATAGGAGAGGCATTTGCCCTGCAGTGGGCGCAACCAGGCTGATGATGATGATGATGATGATGATGATGATGATGATCGGGAAAGGGAAAGGGGGAACGGAAAGAGGAAAGCGGGATGGTGGGAACACTGTTCGTGCATGCAGCAAAGCGCCTTGAAATCAGCCAAGTCCAAGCAAGTGCCCCGCCGATACATTAGGCTGCCGTAAAAGTGTGTGATAACTTTATTTGGAATCCGGCGATTGGAAGGCCCGGGCCTGGGGCCGCCTAGATGGCCACTGGTAGCTGCTGCTCCCGTGCGGCTTCCTTGGCTGGCTGGACGGCCCAAAGTTGGTCTTGGAGTTCTGAGCTGAGCAGCACGGCCGACCACCGCGCCCGTAGATTTTCTGGGGAGACTGCCATTTTATTTTGGTATATTTCACATCCCCACAACATGTGTTGAAGGGTGGCTCTAACAGAATTGCATAGCTTGCACATATAGCTCTCGTATATATCGGGGTAGAAAGTTTTTAGTTGCACGGGACTCGTATAAGTTTCTGTTTGTAGTCTCCTCCAAGTAACGGACTCAGCTCTGTTCAGTTTAGTGTGAGGCGGTGGTAATACTCGCCTCCGATTTTGATAGAATTTGGTAATATCGCTAAATCTTGTTATATATCTTTTTCTCTCCAGATTTCCTCCTCCGCGTTCTCCTGACCGATGGAAGTCACTCTTTGCTCAGCTCGGCGAGTAAGACCTCGAGCTTCGCAGTATACTACCTCGTTGAGGTTGACTGCGGGAATGATGTACTGAGCATTCGTGGAGACCAATCCTAGTGCAATGGCTACCTCCTCTGCGGTCTCGGAATGTTTGGTATTAACGGATACGCTTGTAAGGGGTTTTTGGGTGTGATCTACAATTACTGCTACATAGCTATTTCTGTCTGGGTATTCAGCCGCGTCTACGAAGGTTGCTCTGTCGTCTGACCCAAAGCTTCGGATAATTTTCTCTGCTCTACTCTTGCGTCTGCTGTCGTTGTAACCTGGATGCATGTTCATCATTTCGTCCCGTTTTCCATTTGACTTTTGTATTTCTACTAGGGTCTTTTGAATATCGGTTAATGCTTTATCTAGCACTGCGTTATCTTGTTTATCACTGGTGGGTTGGGCCTTGCGTTTGAGTGGAGGGGGTCATCCCTTCGTCCATCTTATTGTCCGGGATTTCAGATGGCTCTTTCGTGCTCGCGTGTGGAGCGGGAGTTACCTGATTTATTTGGTTTTTTCCTTCCTTGAGAATTTTGATTTCATCGCTCATACGTGCTAGCAAAATCCTCAACTGCGCGTTCTCGTGTTTTAGTTGCTTTATCCCGTTATTAATGGCAGTCTCCCCGCCAGCCCCCGGGCGCACGCCATCGACCACGTCTGCCCAGCTCACCGTGTTAGTCTGGTTTGCTGAAGAGGATGGCCTAGTTCTGGACCTGGATCTGGATCGTGTCCCCGGTGTCCTGGAGCCGGACCGGGATAAGGATCTGGTGGTGGATGGAGACCTTGTTCTGGATCTGGAGCGTCGTTCCCTGGTGTTTAGGAGGCCATGCGATCCGCGAGACTCTGCTCTGTCTTCTCTTGAGATAGCGTCTTCACGTTCTTCTTGTCGTTCTCGTTGCAGTCTGTGCCATTGTCTCTGTTTAACGATGAAGGGCTTTTTTGAATTTGGCTTTGCACGTCTTGCCTGCGGTCGGATGGTCCTCGCCGCATAACTGACATTTAGGTTGGCACCTGTGGTCTTTATCTGGGTTTGATGTTCCACATCCCGCACAAATCTTGTTGTCAGGGTTGGGACATACATCTCCTCTGTGTCCAGGTCTGTTGCATTGCTGACAGAAATCCACTTGTTTCCTGTACAGGGAGCAAGGGAGTAGCGCTGCCCTGTATCGGACGTACGTGGGCACTTTGTGTCCTTCAAAGAGCACAATCACTGTGGTAGTATCACTGAGTCTCTTTGCTGCTATCGCCGTTGGGCTTTTACTCGTAACCACCGCTGCTGTGATGTCTCTTGGGCCCTCGTCGAGTGGGATTCCTCTGATGACTCCTTTGGCCGTCATGTCAGGCGCTGTCTCGTAAGCATTGGTCTCGTAAAACGTGTCTTGAATCTTGATACGGGCTACTTCCTGATATTTGTTTGCACGCTCTTGATCCGATGTACTGACGATGAGGATATTTTGATAATTGTTGGGGCAGACAATGTCCTCCTCCCTTTCGTCTCGAGGAATGCCTGCCGCATCTTGTACCGCAGCTGTGAGGGGAACTATACCGTGCTCGGATATTTTGAGTCCTCCACGCGGTCTGATCACAATCTTGTAATCCCCTCTTGGCAAATGTGGCATTCTGCTTGCCTTGCGTATGGGCTCTAGCCTGCCTTTCCATGGGTTATTGTTGCGCTTGTCGAGCCGCGTCGGCGACAAGGTGCTCTCGCGATGTTGGGAGGTTCGCTGGTCTGATCTTCTGTGTCTGACCTCCTTCCATCCCTTGCGTGTATCCATTTCTTCCTGGGATATGCTGCGCCCCTCTACAGTGACTTCCATCATTGAGAAAATGATCGGCAATTGTTGAGGAAGCCGGCCCCGGCGCGTGGCCTCGTGGCTCTCCCACCACAAGGTCCGGCCAAAATATTGTCGTAGAGGCTTGAAAAATGGGAATCCCAGCTGGTTCTCGGTATCCACTTGTTCCTGGGAACGAGCTGAGTCCGTTGGCGTGCAATAGCGGGAGGCTTCTTGGCGATTTGCGCTACAAGAACATTCGTGGAATACGGAGCCGACGTGATGTGCATCCGCTGCGTGATGAAGAAGCGGTGTTGGGCAGGTGATACAATGCGTACAAAGATAACGGGCGGTGTCACTAGAGCAATGTTTCCCAAGCTACCCAAACGTCTCCCACGGGCGTGTTCTGCGGGATCCCATGCGTGGAACGAGAGAATCTCGCGAGAGGTTCTCGCGGGCCGATGCATAGTAAAAAAAATATCGCTGTTTTGTCCGCAGGTGAAGTGTTGGAAGCGATATCCAGGTTTAGCGTAGCGACCGATCTCGTCGTTCTGTATTAAAGCGTGCACGTACGCTTGCCGGCGCGCGACAGCTCGCGCCCGCGCGCCTTGCGTTTGCCGCGCCTCGCTGTAGGAATGGCGGTTTGAACCCACAAGGCTCACAATTTACGCCTTGATAGACGTCGCTTCGTATTTTCCTGAGGCAGCCAGAGCTTTCTTTTTCTCCATTTCCAGCTTGTCTACAAGTCTCAGAAGAGTTTGTGATCATAGATCACACTCGTTTTATATGGGTTAAAGCATCAAGCATTGACACCACAGATTCATCACAGTCATTCGTTTTGCACATGTCACGTGCCTTCACAACCATTTCCACAATATATTCATACACAGATCGACCTTTAACATCACAATGTCTATATGCCAGCAGACTACGCCAAACTGCGTGCAGCCCAAGTAAAAAGATGACATCCATCTGTTCAATATCGCGTTCAGGTGGTAAAAAACGAATACCATGTGGATTGAGGGGTACATCTATCTTTAAAGTTATCTGTAATATATACCAAAAGAATGTGGAATTATTACAATCAATTTAGACATGTTCGATCGTTTCAGCTTTGCTGCACAGAAACCATCTGCGTCCCCATGGCGCATAAATCCCTCTTTCCTCTAACCACGTTTTAACAGGCAAGGTTCCCGTGTGAAGCTTGAAGAAAAATGTTTTAACGCTTGCCAGTATCCACATATTTTTCAGCCATTTAAGAGGCAGCCAGAGCATCGATGTTTATGGGGAGAAGACATATCGCCGCTCGCGCGGCGCTTCGAGGCGCGTCATCTGTCCCGCGCCATCTGCACGTGCGTAGGCGCGGGGCGCGAGCTTTCGAGCGCCGGCAAGCATCCGTGTGTAGTTTGGCTTTTACGGCATGGCGTGACACAACACGAACACCGTCCTGACGGATCCGAAGCACGTCACAACGCTGGCGCGTTGAGCATCGCCGGCAGCGGCATTACAAACGTCGCACCTGTATATGTTGCACGAGGCTGACGTATGTAACCATCGGCGCTTGGTTGCGCTCAATGAAAGGAGATCTAAGCAGATTGTAGCTTTACGTTTACCGCCAGCTCTTCTCGAATGCGTGCGCGCGCAATGTTCGTGCCAGCAGCGGAAGCCAGAGCGCCCTGCAGCCGCCGCAGAGCCGATGGAGCGGGTCTACGGTGCATCCACTGGGCTGCGCTGTTCTTGGAGCCGAACGCACTGTGCGTCTCCGGAGGCCGTGTTGCCCTCCAGGCCCGGGCCGCTAATAAAAGAAAAGAAGGCAGGGAGGTTATTGCCCAGTGTCCTCCTGGCTTACTACCCTAATGGTGCCGGAGTGGGCGAGAAGAGACTACTGTAGTATTGTATAGCCGACAACGACTAAGAAAACAAAGAATAGTAAATGTGGGCGGATGTACAAAACGAAAATAATACAGTGCGCTCTGGTAGCGAACAATAAATGCGTCAAAAGAAAATAAATGTCATTTTCTAAGTACAATTTTCAGTCCCACTACTCGCTTTTGTTTTCCTGTAGTGACATGCGGCAGAAAACTAATTCCATGTAGACACACGCTTAGTCAAGAACCTGATAATGTGCTGTGTGTTTTATCAAGCGTTCTCTTAAGCATTTATACCACGTGCGTGGAGTCATCTGTGAGTCTATGTTGACGCTACGCGCCTCTTTTAATATGCGAAGGAGTACAAGAAAATACCCGAAATATGTTCTCCCAGGTAGGATACTTTAAGGTTTCTTAACCGCAGTGGTAACTACAGCTAATGTAAGGCATCCCGCTCCAAGCGCCATGCGCAGTAAATATAAGTAGGATTGTTAATTTATAGTTTTTACTACGTCATACGCGCAAATGAAAAGTTCGGCAATTGTTGATGACTGAGCATATTGAACAGATAACTTGAGAGGAGGTGTTTGACGCCATGAAGTGACATTTCTTGCCACATTTCACGATGAATTTTTTTCGCAGAAGCTTCAATATTTTCAAGCAACTTTCTGTATTAATAATTTTAGACTAATAAATTCACAAGCACCTCGTTCTGGCCTGGCGGTGTCTACGAAACAGGCAGCCAGTTTGCAAGGGTATATTTTCCCGACATTTATTCGCTTGGCTTCCTGTATAAGTTGTAAAGTTCCCATACGCGGTAAAAATATTCAATACTTTAATCATACTAGTCAGCTGCCATTACGGTCCTCCAAGTCTTCCTTCTCTTATTCTCCATCTTTGTTGTCTTGGTTATCGGTTCATCCCGGATCATTACATCCTCCCGAGCTTCTATTATCATCCCTCATGGGATGATATTGAAGAATATTAGCGATCGACACCTCTTCTGTTTTTCCTCGGAGTCTTTTATAATACACGGTCTTGAGATTCCCTTGGTGCTTTGCTGTTTTCAATACAGAATATGTGCCCATAAAGAGGCAATTTGAATCCAACACCTTTCGGACCAGCACCGTGTCTCCTGGTTCAATATCGGGCATCGTGTACTGGTGACGTTTGTCCAAATTTTTTTCATTGTTTTAGGATACTTTTCTTTGTGGTTCAAATCCAGCGGCTTTTTGCAAAGTGTTATTTCTTCGACTATACAAAGTTCTGTGTCCGCAGGTACCAACAGGGTTTCTGGAAAGCGGCGAAGTACTGGCCACATCCCAATGCTGCAGTGTGAGATCGGCTATGGTGACGAACACCTGCTTCCAGAGCACACTTCCACCCGCTTCTGAAGTTGGGGTATAGAGCTAAGAACGTCTTCAAGTCCCGAATCATCCTTTCTGCAAGAGAATCCGCTTCTGGATGAAAGAGTGCTGGAAAACGCAGCTCGACGCCTCTTGCTTCAGCCCAACGGCGAAGTTTTTCGCTTCGGAACGCTGGTCCATTGTCCACAACGATGACCTTAACATTATAGAAGATATCGCTCTCTAGAAAAGAAGTTACACAGTTCGCATCTTCCCTGCCAGCTTTATCAGCCACAAACCGCGTACACTCATCCACTGCAACTAGGAATGCTTGCATCTTTTTGACCCCCTCGCCCTTCGTTTTGAGTTCAGCAAGATCGAGGCGTAGTATTTCGAAGGGCACATTCGAATACTACAGCGTAACCATTTTGTTTCCACGCGGCCTGACCGTGGCTTTGCAAAGTTTTCAGTTGTGACTCTATGTATTTAGCAACATCTGTCTCCCTGCCTTTCTAAGTGAACCTTTGCGTCAGCTTTCTGTATGTTTTAGTGAATCCATCAAGATCTCCAGACTCTGGACTGCCGTGGTAGAGTCGCATTATGGTCGGTATTGTTGTTCAGGTACTTCTAACTTTCCGTTTTGTATCTTCAAGTCTTGCATTCCTCTCCACGATTTGCTCATATTCGCTTCTTCATGGGTAACTTCTATTGGTACATGAAGTTTAGACAGACCATCCGCGCCCTGGTGCTTTTGTCCAGGGCGATACACTACCTCGAAAGTCTACTGTTGAATTTCACTCACCCATTTTGCTACTCTACCTTTTGGCTGTGTGAGCTGCAAGAGATGAGTCACAGCTTGATTATCCGTAAACAATTTGAAGCTTCTTCCTTCCAGATAGCTTCTAAAATATTTGAGGGCCCTGATTGCAGCGAATGCTCCCTTTTCTGTCGTGGCATAGTTTACTTGGGCCTTGGTAAATGTATAAGAAAAATATCCCATTACTTGTTTTGCAACAGGCTTGCTGATGTGTCTTTGATCAAGAATGGCTCCTGTACCATAATGACAGGCGTCACTGCACAGTTCAAAAGGCAGGCTAAAGTCTGAGGGCGTCAGAACTGGGTCTGAAGGAATAATTTCAACAAGTTCTGCGTAACACCGCTCGCAGTCTTCAGACCACACAAATTTTTGGGTAAGGGCTGTGAGACATTTTGTCTTTGTTGCGCAATCCTTTATGAAGGCCTGTAAATGTACAGCAAGGCCTAAGAACATTAGAAGAGAGTGCAGCTCAAAGGACTTGGGAAGACACTTGATACGCTGAGCACTTTCTTCCTTGGTAGTCTTTGTCTTCCCATCGAATATGCTGCCGATAAAAACGACCCTCTGGCAGAATTCACTCTTTTTGACGTTGATCTTCAGCTGTGCCCTGCTCAATGCACCTAGAACCATTCATAGATGACTAATGTGGCAATCTCGTGTTCTTTATTAGACGAGTATGTCGTCGACACACGGACTACAAATTTTGCTAATAGATTCTTTGAGCATAGAGTTCATCATTTTTTTTGGAACCATGCACGTGAGTTTTTCCACCCAAATGGCAGCCGGTTATATTCGTAGTTTTCGAAAGGGGCAATAAACACAGTGAACATTTTGGTTTCCTGTTTGAGTGGTACTTGCCAATACCCGTTACATAGGTCTACCCTGGAAAACCACTGACACCCAACGGTCTCGTCAATTATTTCGTCAATTCGTGGCATCCGGAAGGGGAACAAGTTTGTTTGTCGGTTGATAAGCCGGCAACCTGTGCACAAGCAATAGGATCCGTCTTGGCACTATCGTAACGGGTGAGGCAAACGGAGAGAGTCGAAGGTCTGATGATACCAGAATCCTACATGCCTTGTAGTTGCTGTTTAAGCCATACTTTCTTTTCTTAGCTTACCCCATAGGCTTTCTTGCTCACAACATTTTTGTCTCAAAGTTCAAAAGGCACTTCGATTGCAGTCGTCGCGGGATGATAGGTGCCGACACACAAAAGTGTCGGAAATTTCAATGAAACTTCGTCAGAGCTTGTGATCGTCCTGTCTTGTGACTGAATGAGGTTGGAATTCTCAGTGGTGATGATGTGGTTCCAAATAAGGTAAATCTTGAATAGCTTCGCGTCAGGCCGGGATAAAAAAAATCCAATTCCGCCCCTGACATGACGAGGCTCCTCACGGTGAGCTCTATTCGCTTTTGCATCCGTCCATTTTGCTAGCTCACGAGAGTTTCCGTCGTAGCCTTGAACTCTGACAGCTCTTAAGGCAAAGGTTTCGTCTTTGTCAACTCTTTTCTCATTAATCAGACTGACCGAGGCACCTGCATCGATGACCGCGGGCATCTCAATATTATTCGCGATCAGTTGGAACAAAGAAAATGTTGGATTTCACAAGGAATAGTCTCTCCTGCGTCTTTTCCGATTTTCGTTAGGATTTTCTGAACACGTTCTTAACGGATTCCACTCGACTAGATATGTGACAACTCATGTTGGCAGATAATCATCTCTTCTGCTCTGTGCCCGTTTTCTTTTCCGTTTGTGTTGCACCTCGCGCGTTGACGGATGTTGAGGCTGTTTGGATCGGACTGCTGGTACGATCTGTTGGGAACTCGGCGCTGACGCCCGTGGTTGTACCTGGGTCGCAAGCCCCAAGGGTAGCGTTGGCCTGGCGGCCTGGGGTACAACTGGGAGCATCCGAAGGTCCCGGCAAAGCATGAGTCGACTGGTAACAACGAAACAACTTGTTTATTTTAACATCGCAAAGAGTTGGCGGTCAGGTTTGACCGAAGTAGAGAGACGGGAGAGCACTTCACTCAACAGAAGAAATCGGAGCCCTCCTTTTGGCGTCCGGGGGCAGCTGTTTTTATACTCTCGCAGTTGAGGGCAAGAAGGAACCCCTCAAAAGACGAGCACGTGAATGTACAATGGGCTAATGGTGACGCACACTGTCGTAGCGATGCCGTAGCACCATGTCGAGCACGATCTCGTAGCACCCTGTCGTGGCGCTGCCGGTCGGACACAATGACTGTAATGAGAAGATGGTCCCTGCTTTGGCATCGCCTGTTTCGGGCATAATGACTGGAACGAGATCCCTGCTTTGGCATCGCCTGTTTCGGGCCCAATAACTGGAATGAGATCCCTGCTTTGGCATCGCCTGTTTCGGGCACAATGACTGGAACGAGATCCCTGCTTTGGCATCGCCTGTTTCGGGCACAATGACTGGAATGCGAGGATGATCCCTAGGCGGTCGCATCGCCGCAGTCGCGCCTGGAAACACCTGGCGATGAGTGTTGCGGCGACGACGATCGGGCCAAAAATGTCCGCCGCCCCGCCGCAGTCGCGCCGGCAAAACCACGTGTCGCAGGCGAAACGCAACAGACCGCCCCGCCGGGGGAAGGAGATCCCGATGGACAGGGGACTGCATCCGCTGTCCGGAGGGATGTCGCTCGATGATGCTCATAATCGAAGTCGGGCGTCCCTCGACGTTTCTTGAGCGCAGCGCACAGAGAAGGCCTCGTTCTCTTGTTCAGGTTCGCACGGGACACTGCAAAGTGACTTCGGGAGAGTTCACATTTTTGTTCTCGTTCCCGGCAAGCGTTAGAACTACGCTGAAACTCAACCGCTCAGTCAGCAAGCACGGCACAACCCTCACTAAGCCCTGCCAGGCTCTTTCCCCTTTTTATACCACTGCCTAGTTCCTTACAGTAGTCTAGCATCACTCAGAACGCGTCCACAAATTGAAAAATTGCACTAGAAAGCATATCATCACTTTGAAACACTAAACAAAAGCAATATGTTAAAAAAAAATCCTGCCTCAGGAAGAAAAACATCAGTAACAAACAATTTTGAGGCTGATTCCTACGTTAGGGGCTTTGACTTAAGCCATCGGCGTTACCGTTGAGACTCCCCTTTTTGTAACGCACCTCAAAGGAATATTGTTGTAAAGCGAGGCTCCAGCGCAGGAGGCGGCCATTTTTGGGAGAGATGGTCTGCAGCCATTGGAGAGGGCAGTGATCCGTCTCAATGATAAACCTCGAGCCGGCTAGATAGCATGACAATTTCTGAACGGCCCACACGAGACATGCACACTCTTTCTCGGTGGCGCTATACGCCTGCTCACGACTGGTCAGCTTACGACTAGCATACAGGACGGGGTGTTCTACTTCTCCATTTTCCCGTTGGCACAGTACAACGCCCATGCCTCGCTCACTAGCATCGCACTGAACAATGAACCCTTTTGTATAGTCTGGCGATCGTAGCACAGGCTGGCTTGTTAGGGCACTCTTTAGGGCGCTAAAAGCTCTTTCCTTTGTCTCGTCCCAGACGACTGTTTGAGGCTCTGTCTTTCTTAGAGCATCCGTCAGGGGAGCCGCGATATCAGAGTACCTAGGGATGTACCTCTGATAGTAGCCGGCGACACCTAAGAACGACCGAATATCGGTCTTTGTGCGCGGTTGCGGAAAGTCTCGCACAGCGGCCACTTTTATTTCAGAGGGGCGGCGACGACCCTGACCAATCACGTGACCGAGGTAGACAACCTCGGCCTGTGCTAACTGGCACTTAGGAGCCTTGACTGTCAAGCCTGCTTCGCGCAGGCGGGTTAGCACTGCCCGCAAGTGTGTCATATGCTCAGACCAGGATGCGGAGAATATCGCTACGTCGTCTAGATACGGTAAAGCGAATTCTTGCTGTCCCCGCAACACTTTATCCATGAGACTTGAAAAACAGTATGGCGCGTTCTTCAAACCAAAACTCAACACTTTAGGACGGAATGTTCCCATTGGTGAAATGAACGCCGCATACCTACTAGCCTCTTCTGTAAGTGGAACCTGCCAATAACCCCTGACAAGATCTAGGGTGGAAATAAACTGAGCGCTACTAACTTTCTCAAGGCGCTCCTCGATGTTAGGGATCGGATATATTTGATCCTTAGTGATGGAATTAAGCCTGCGGTAGTCGACGCAAGGACGAGGTTCCTTGCCCGGTACCTCAACTAAAATCAAAGGGGAGGTATAATCACTCTCACCTGCCTCAATAACACCGAGCTGTAGCATTTTCTTTACCTCAGCCTCCATAATATCGCTCTGGCGGGGTGACACCCGATATGCCTTGGATCGTACTGGCTCTGGGGAGGTAAGTTCAATATCATGAGTAAGTACAGAAGTCCTACCAGGCCTCTCAGAGAACAGACCTTGAAACTCTTGTAATAGCTGGTGTAGTTCGGTTTTCTGCTCGGGCGACAGCGGTGCTTTACTGATAAGGTCACTAATGACTTGACCGGTGTCTTCCCTGTTCGTCACTGAGCCTAGTCCCGGAAGCTCGACCGGAAGCTCTTCAGGAACGTTTACCATCATGCACACCACTGCTTCCCTTTGTCTATAAGGTTTGAGCAGATTACAGTGGTAAACTTGCTGTGCTTTCCGCTTTCCTGGCAGACTTACCACGTAGTTAACGTCCGACAGTTTCTGAACAATTCGTGCTGGGCCCTCCCACTGCACGTCTAGTTTGTTGTTTAGCGATGTGCGCAATATCATGACCTCATCGCCAACCTCAAAACGACGGGCCCTGGCTGTCCGATCATAATAAACCTTGGCCCTCTGCTGGGCCTTTGTCATTGCTTCACCTGACAACTCCTGTGCCCTTCTTAAGCGTTCGAGGAGCTTAAGTACGTACTCCACCACGACTGGGTCGTCGCCCCTACCTTCCCATGATTCTCGAAGCATGCGAAGCGGAGATCGAAGCGAGCGACCGTACACCAGTTCAGCTGGCGAAAACCCCGTAGCCGCATGCGGCGCGGTCCTTAAAGCAAACATCACCCCAGGCAGACACAGCTCCCAGTCAGTTTGATGTTCAAAACACAAGGCTCTCAACACGCGCTTCATGACGGAGTGGAGCTTCTCGACGGAATTCGACTGTGGGTGGTACACTGAGCTGTGTAACAGCTTTACCCCACACCTTTCGAGAAAAGTTGTCGTCAAAGCGCTAGTAAACACTGTGCCCTGATCTGATTGAATTTCTGCAGGAAAACCAACTCGCGCAAATATGGACAGTAGTGCATTGACTATCTCAACTGAGCTGAGTTCTTTAAGCGGCACTGCTTCAGGGAACTTTGTCGCTGGGCAGATCACAGTCAAAATGTGTCTGTACCCCGTGGCTGTTACCGGCAGAGGTCCCACAGTATCAATAACGAGCCGTCTAAAACGCTCCGTAATGATAGGTACCAATTTCAACGGCGCCCTTGATTTGTCCCCTGGTTTGCCCACCCGCTGACAAGTGTCACATGTCCTCACGAAATGGTCTGCGTCCCGAAAACACCCTGGCCAATAGTACTCTTGCAAGAGACGGTCCTTAGTTTTCTTAACTCCTAGGTGTCCGGACCACGAACCCCCATGCGACAAGCGCAACAGATCCTGACGATAGCATTGAGGCACGATCAGCTGATCGAACTCCACTCCTCTTCGGTCTAGATACTTCCGGTACAGGACTCCACCTCTTTCCACAAAACGCGCAGTTTTCCTGGCGATACCTTCTTTGACATTGCAGCGCACGTTTTCCAGGCTGCCATCCTTTTTTTGCTCGGCTATCAAAGCCGACCGGCTGACTTTTAGCAACCTATCAAGTCCGTCTGACGTAGGCGCGATGAGCAAATCAGTAGATAGCTCTTCTAACTTTCCCGAATCGGGATTTTCCTCTCCAGTATCTGGCGCCTTCAACGCTACAGACTCAATTTTATTCAGTTCGGGCGTGCTCTGAATATCAGCTTGCTGCGCCTCTGACCCTTTTTCGTTGTTTGATAACGTCGGCCCCGCAACTACCGCCTTTGCAGCGAGCTCCCGAACCTTCGATCTGGTTAAGGCCTGAACACTAGCTTCACCAAACAAAAGCCCCTTCTCGCGCAGGAGGTGATCGGACCTGTTTGAAAATAGGTACGGGTACTGGGGTGGCAGCATAGATGACACTGCCGCCTCTGTCTCAAGCGCTCCGAAAGGTCCTTCAATAAGCACCTTTGCTACTGGCAGACACACGCTATGAGCTTCCACGGCTTGCTTGATCCATGCGCACTCGCCCGTGAACATATGGGGTTCTACATAAGACGGGTGAACTACATCCATCGTAGCTGCAGAATCGCGAAGCACTCGGCACTCTTTCCCGTTCACGAGGAGGTCTCGCATGTAAGGCTCGAGAAGCTTCATGTTCTCGTCAGTGCTGCCTATTGAAAAGAACACAACTTTTGGTGTTGTTTCCGGACACTGCGCCGAAAAGTGACCCGGCTTCTGGCACGTATAACAAACGCCCGCTCGCCTCATCTCGAACCGCCTTCTGCGTTTGGCTGCCGCCGTCTCTTTACGTCTGGTCGGACTGCTTTCACTCGCATCCGCACTACGCGTGTCCCCCTTTAATCTCATGGGCGTGAACTTCGGCCTCTCAAACTTCGAGCCAAATTCACCCTTTTGACCGTCCTTAGCTCCGCGAGCCCGACGCGTCACAAACTCCTCGGCTAGCTCAGCGGCTCTAGCCACCGTACAAACGTCTGGCCTATCCAAGACCCAGTATCGCACGTTCTCCGGTAACCGACTATAAAACTGTTCTAGCCCGAAACACTGCAGAACTTTATCGTGGTCACCAAACGCTTTCTCTTCTTTGAGCCACTCCTGCATGTTCGACATAAGCCTATACGCAAACTCTGTATATGACTCACTTCTGCCTTTCTCATTTTCCCGAAACTTCCGACGGAACGCCTCCGCAGACAGCCGGTACTTTTTTAGAAGACTCGATTTCACTGTGTCGAAATCCTCTGCCTCCTCTCTATCCAAGCGAGCGACTACGTCGGCCGCCTCGCCGGGTAACAAAGTGAGCAAGCGCTGTGGCCACGTTTCCCGAGAGAACCCCTGCTTCTCGCACGTTCGCTCAAAGTTAACCAGGAACAAACCAATGTCCTCTCCAAGCTTAAACGGCCGCATTAGGTCAGTCATTTTGAACAATACGCGTTCTCCTGCACCGTGTGCCTGACTTCCATTACGAGCGCGTTCCATCTCTATCTCGAGACGCTTCATTTCCAAAGCGTGTTGATGGTCACGCTCTTCTTTTTCTTTCTCTTTTTGTTCTTTAAGTTCGCGCTCCTGTCTTTTTGCAGTCTCCCTCTCTTCAATAGTCTCAAGGCATTCCGACAGCTCGTCATCCTCAGCCTCTAACTCAAGAATAGCCTTTAGCAGTTCAGGTTTTCTTAGTTTGTCTGAGACATCCAGACCCAACTCTCTTGCAAGCTCCAACAATTTCGGTTTGCGCAACGACTTCAAATCCATGGCTGCTCTGAATGCTGCTTTCTCTACTGCTTACTATTGTCTTGCCGCAAACTAACCCGGCAGCAACGACAACCACAATTACCAGCTCTGTTTCTGACACTAACAAAAAGCCTGGCAAAGCTCAGAAGAAGAAAGTCCCGCACTCACCAAACCTCGCAGGCAGGAATTCCGCGCAGTCGTTCCGCTGCAGGCAACCAGTCGTCACACAGGGCTCGTTGCACTGCTCCCGGATCGTCGTTGAGCTGCTCAGCATACAGTCAACTGCATCTCTTCGCTGCTGGCCTCCGTTGTCGCGATCTCACCGCAGGCAGACAGTTGTTTGAAGTCGGAGGCGATCTCACCGCTGCCAACCAGATGTTTGGATCGGACTGCTGGTACGATCTGTTGGGAACTCGGCGCTGACGCCCGTGGTTGTACCTGGGTCGCAAGCCCCAAGGGTAGCGTTGGCCTGGCGGCCTGGGGTACAACTGGGAGCATCCGAAGGTCCCGGCAAAGCATGAGTCGACTGGTAACAACGAAACAACTTGTTTATTTTAACATCGCAAAGAGTTGGCGGTCAGGTTTGACCGAAGTAGAGAGACGGGAGAGCACTTCACTCAACAGAAGAAATCGGAGCCCTCCTTTTGGCGTCCGGGGGCAGCTGTTTTTATACTCTCGCAGTTGAGGGCAAGAAGGAACCCCTCAAAAGACGAGCACGTGAATGTACAATGGGCTAATGGTGACGCACACTGTCGTAGCGATGCCGTAGCACCATGTCGAGCACGATCTCGTAGCACCCTGTCGTGGCGCTGCCGGTCGGACACAATGACTGTAATGAGAAGATGGTCCCTGCTTTGGCATCGCCTGTTTCGGGCATAATGACTGGAACGAGATCCCTGCTTTGGCATCGCCTGTTTCGGGCCCAATAACTGGAATGAGATCCCTGCTTTGGCATCGCCTGTTTCGGGCACAATGACTGGAACGAGATCCCTGCTTTGGCATCGCCTGTTTCGGGCACAATGACTGGAATGCGAGGATGATCCCTAGGCGGTCGCATCGCCGCAGTCGCGCCTGGAAACACCTGGCGATGAGTGTTGCGGCGACGACGATCGGGCCAAAAATGTCCGCCGCCCCGCCGCAGTCGCGCCGGCAAAACCACGTGTCGCAGGCGAAACGCAACAAGGCCAGGACTCGAACGACACATATTTTGAAGCGGTATAGCAGCTCCTCGAAAGTGGACGGTGCTTTAACTTCGACTTGTCTCTGGCAATCTTTTGTCATCCCGTGTATCACTAGCGACACGACGCAGAAATCTGGAAGCGTAGGATCCGCCAATCGCACTAGACACCTTTTCTCAAAGTAATAGTCCAGCAAATTGCTGTTTCTCTACTTCTAAATAATTGATTTGTCCCACAAGTAGACTGGATTGATTTGAAATGTCTGAATAAAACTTTTATTCCACGTTTCCCATTTTTCTTTCATATGTTCTGTGATGGGCAGATCATGCCACTTTTTAGCGTTGCCACGTAGGTACCGGCGCATGTTAAGTATCCCATTGGAGTCACTTAATCAGTGGTTGTACTCACACGCGCACTGGAAAAATCCAGCCAGAGAGCGGCCCCAACTGTGCTACTATCAAACATTTCCGTCTCCACTGTCTCTCGGCATATCGCACCAGCGGTAAGTATACTCAAAACTGCTCGCTGTTGTTCCACGTGTTGCATTTGCGCTTGCGTTAGCTGTGCTATCGCAATTAATACGCCTTCAAGCTGCGGCAGTGCTGTATCGCCTTGAGAGCCACACTTAATTCCGATTTGCTTCCTCATAGATTCAAGTTCTGCCAGTTCCATGTTGATTTTCGGGGTACCTCTTCCGGTGACGTCGCTAATCCGTCCCTTGGTTTTGTTGGTGATGGTTTTGAGCAGGCCTGGCGTAGTCAGTTCTTCGGGCGCCACGAAGAAATGTTCACTTTCCCACACATGGTAACAGTCTTCAATACATTAATTATACGATAGTCAGCTGCCATTACGCTCCTCCATGCCTTCCTTCCCCTATACTTCTCCATCTTTTTCGTCTTTGTTATCGGTTCATCCCGGAGCACTACAGAAATTCATGCCTTCGGAAATTCCATCCATGGTTTTCTGACAAGATGAGTTAGAAAACGCATAAAAAGGCAGTGGAAATTCACGAAAAACCAGATGAAGAAGACGATGGGGCTAGCTGGAACTTCCAGCTGGTCCCGTCGTCATCCTCATCTGGTCTCTCGTGTGTTTTCGAGGGTTGTTTATACGTTTTACTATGTACGAACTAGCATAGTTGAGCGCTTTGCTACGAGATCAGTTGATCTTGTGTAGAATCTCTCTTGGAGTTGCTGGTTCCAAACTCAGCGGTGAGACAAGGAACTAAGAAGGTTACTGCTCGTCTATAACAGTCGACGATTTGGTTTGAGCCAAAATGTCGCCTGGTTTGAAGATCAGGAAAGAATCCGTAAAGTGCCGCAGGCGAAGAGCATTCTTATGTCGTTGTCCACGTTTATCAACTGGCTTAGAATATTTTTGCTGTTAAGAGGAAAACGCAGTGCGTCGTGCTCTCGCAAAAATATATCACCGTACTTGTGGTTTAAATGTTCAGACTGAAAGAGACGCAATACATGGGCTATTGTACGCAAAGCTGTGGCACTTGACACGTTCATCTTGGAGATCTTACAGTACCCAGGGATGTGTCTGTTATTTTTGACTGCCATCTCATACATTATTGGCATTTTCATGACCTAATCGTGCTGTCGTTTCTGTCAAGAAGTCCTTCTGGGGCACGTGTAATAATAGTTCTGGGGCGCCTTTCTCTGCTCTCTTCCCCTCCCTTGCAAAGTAGCGCGTATATGTGAGCTCTCATAAGCTGGCACTTTGCATTTTATCAAAGTACTCCTTCTCTCTTTTCACCGACTGCCAGGGAGGTTGAGGTTGGTGATACATTGCTGTTTGCAGCCATATTATTTTGCTTTGTTTGTTTAAATGTAATACCTCATACCGCACTTCTTACATGAGCATAGTGAAGCGTCCGTGTCACACTAAAAGGCTCGCAACCGAAGATTTCTGTGCAAGGGCGTAGAGTAGGCTCACGGAGATCAAGCGTACCGGCAGAGAGGTCCATGTTTATCCCACCTTTGAGTGCGCGCGTCATCACGATAGCGTCTCACACCTGTTTTCTTTTCTTTCTTCTTTTTTTTTTGAGCGAAGCTTTCTGTTGTTGCCACCTTTTTCCCTACAACCCCTCCTGTTCGGTTCGCAGGCCATCAACGAGCTGCTGACTCAGCTGGAGAGCGCCAACATCGCCGTCTCATCCTCGGAAAGCGTCACACGAAACGATTTCCTCGAGCAAATACAGGAGCTGAAGGTAAACGCGAACCTTTCCTTGCACCCATCCCTGAGCCGTGTGTTGGTCTCTCCTCAGTGCTCGCGGAACGCCGTACTTTTCCTCGCCGCTTCTTTCTTTGTTCACCGAGAGCCGCCTTCGTCAGGTTCCTGACACGACGCCGCTTCCTTCGTTTGCCGGGCTTTGGTCCCTCCCCTCGTTCATCCGTGGCGCAGAGCTGATGCGCCAGCCGGTAAAGAAGTGCGCGCATCTTTGCCGTTTTCGGACACTCCACGAGTAGCGCATGCTCTTTAGGCCGTCGGAAGCCTTGCGGAGTTTGCTCGTCCACACAGAAAAAGGCCGGCGTGCAAACCTGTGTTTCGAAGAAGGCGAGAACCATTCCACAAACATGCGTTGCGTTTTCTGACGAAATTGTAGACTGCAAGGATGCGTATCTTGAGAAAGGCATACACTCACGTTTACAGCAGCTAGATAGATAGATAGATAGATAAACTTTATTAAAAGAATAATCAGAAAAACCGCTAATGGTCGGGGCCCTTAGTCCAGGGCTCCGCTGGCTCTTGCCATCTTCTCTGCTCTCTTAATCAGCTTGAGCTGGTCGTCGAGGGCCGAGCTGGACAGCAGTGCCTCCCATTGCTCCCTCGTTATGTTCGTGTCTGGGTGTTCCATGTTGTGTAGTGTGCACTCCCATGTAATGTGGTATAGGGTTGGTGTGGCCCCACACCATGGGCATTCGTCCCTGTAGGCTGTGGGGTGTATCCGATGTAATATGTGTAGGTTCGTGTAAGTGCCTGTCTGGAGCCTACGCCAGGCAGCGGCATCTTCTGTCTTTAGGTTTCGATGGGGTGGTGGATATCGCAAGCGACGCCCTCTGTGGTAGTTCACGATGGCTGAATACTCGAGGTCGACAGGGTCCAGGTCTTCTGCAGCCGGCGTGATGAGTGCTCGGTTATGTACGAATCCTCGAGCTGCTCTGTCGGCTTGCAGGTTGCCCGTGATGCCTGTGTGACCCGGTATCCAGATGATAGTTTAGCACTGACCACATCAGTGTAGGCACGGCCAGGGTCCCAGCATCCGTGTCATTGCCCATCAAAATAGCGCAAAGCCCTGGACTTCTTGTTTTCATACATTGAGTGAATAGGCTTGCTCTCAACACTACGACCCACGCACGTTGTCTCATCAAGTCCCAGATTTTATCTTATGTTGCGTTAACCGCCTAATTTTATCAAGATTATCTACCTTCACCACTTATTCTGCCGATAACAACAGAAGACCTACAATTTTTTTTTTCCTTTTCATCTTCTGCCCACCTTCTTCTAGGGCCTTTCTCCTTCGTCCCATTTCCTGCAGAGGAGCATGTAGGCGAAAATGCGCTGGCTAAACACTCTGCTTTTTCAATAAAGAGATCTATCTATCTATCTATCTATCTATCTATCTATCTATCTATCTATCTATCTATCTATCTATCTATCTATCTATCTATCTATCTATATATCTATCTATCTATCTATCTATCTATCTATCTATCGGTGTAGACACAAGAGCAAGTGTAAGGGGATGAAACCGGGAGAAAAAGAAGAGAAAGACGTTCTTACATTTATTCTTACCTTCCTTTCAGTCGATGGTAATCTTACTTTGCTTTGCACAGGTCGAGGCCTAAAGCAAAGCCTGTTTGTTGCGCGCAGACATCATATAGCCAAGCCCGCGCTCACTGCCACGTTATTCTCAATCTGAAGGTGGGTGAATTGAATACGGCAGCCTCTATTTACGATTGCGGCAGACGCGGGTAAAAAAAATATCTTCTATCAAGCAAGTAAACAACGATATGAAAAGAGGTTAAGCATGTTTTCGCGACTGCTGCATTTCTTGCGTGGCCGGACATTCACTATGAAGACGCGCCCGTTTGCAACTATATTTCGTGGACCCACTTTCACGGCGCGTGCCAGAAATAAGCTCTGTGATTCTGGACATTAAAAAAAATAGAAAGAAAGGAACCACAGTGTTTTTTTGCGTTCTTTGTGCGCCTGCTGCTGTCTGCGTGCCCCGCGCTCACTTGCTCGCAAAAAGGAAGCGCTGACTTCCGCAGTGTCAAAGTAAAGGAGCACTGATAGAAGAAGAACAAAATGCGAAAACGGCGAAGATAAGCGCGAATGCTTTGACGGGGACGTCTTTCAAAGACGCCCAGGAAATGAATGTCTGCGGACGCCGCCGGCGAGCAGAACGCTTGCGCAGGATGCGGCGTCGAGTGCGTGCGTTGCCGTCGTCCACTGTGCCTTGCAACCTCCGCCCCACCATCGCTTCATGGCGTTCGAAAATTTCTACACTGCGCAGTCGGAGTGCCGAGTGAAAGTGAGGAAGTGAGGAAGTCCAAGAAAGGAAGTGCACAGACGCGAGCATTTGCCTCCTCCTTTGTGAGCCGCTTAGGTTTTCCAAGCAGGCGAGATGAAAATATTAAATCGGCCTCCTTGGATGGCAATGCTGAGCAGGCACTATCGCAGGATTGAGGCAGAAAAATTAGGTGAGCGTTCAATTGATTACACAAACAAACGCTTCGAAAGGGAACGTATTCGTGGCTCTTCAATCTAATACGGCAGACGGAACAATACTTCCGATCATCTCTTGGAAGTGGAAGGTGCGCTGCGAGCAGCGGTTCGCGTACAGCAGTCCTGATTTCCTGCCAAAAACGAGGAGGAGATATTTCGTGCCCTGCGCAGCGGTCCTCCAAGTCGCCCACCGGCGCGGTCCACTTGCTCGTAGCTTGGCAGTTCCTCGCCTGGTAGTGATACTTCCTCTACGGCATTCCATGTAACTGGTTGCCTCACGCCAGGTGTTTAATCATAAATCTAACGGATCGTTTGCAGTCATGGCAGCTGTACCTGTTGTCGGCGTCGTCCCCTCTGCTGGAGGAAGTTTGTGGGCCGACAACGGCGTGCCCATTATCGTGGTTTGCTTCAGCCCGAAGTTACGCGTGTAGACACGCCAAGTTTTCGACACATGTGGAGTAAGGGCAAAATCCGACTCGACGCGGTAGTTAGTCGCTATGGCGGCGGCGACCGCCGTATTTTGATGGGGATGAAACTAAAGAACCGCTTTTGTACCTTGATTTAGATGCACGTTACAGGACCCCACGTGATCAAAATTAATCCTGAGTCCCCTACTACGGCGTGCCTCATAACCAGATGGTGGTTATAGCACGCAAACTCCCGAAATGTAATTTCTTGAACTCCTAATGAACCCGAAATAGTGCTTGCTCGGTATACAGGCAACTAAAGAAGCAGTAGGCGTATAATTCAAAGATATCTGTACAGTGTCGTGAAGATGGTTCTGTCTGTGCTTCTTAAGAAAGCGCTGGACATATCGGGGCCACGAAAAACGAGCTGAAAGCCTAGCGATAGTATTTCAGAACGTGATCAAAACCTTTAGTTTACGATAAATTATCGCGCAGCGCTCGCCTCGCAACAAATATACTCCTCGATGAAGGTCACATCTATCCTCGCTTCTAATCGTCCACCTTGTTGTTGGGCCGCATTCTGTGCAAACGCCTTTGTAGGTGTCTTTCTCATAACATTTGTCTTTATTCCCTCATGCGCGCCACATGATTGTAAAATTATGATTTCAGGCTAACAAGTTGCAGACTATTATTGCAACACAACTCAATCACAACAAACATCCAGCTAGATGACAGTAATCTACGCTTGTCGTCATGTCGCCAGTTTATCCTCACGAAAGATCTTTAGCGAGATCAGGATATATGTTTGTATCCCCATGCTGCAGGTCAGCACACATCATTACTGCCCAATACGTGCTTCGCTGAAGACTTCCCAGACTTAGCTCCGCTAAAATTATGCGTGCCATATCTCCTGGTATTACCACGTCGTCTGCGTACACTGAGTAGAATCACAGATGATCCGTATTACAAGCGCCCCTTTATCATTGCTTGTGTCGCATATTTTTCTGGCACCTTCTGGTGGAGGAATCCAGAAAAATTCTCTCAGGATGCACTAAATCTCAGGCATTTCGCGTGAGCTGTTCAGGCCCCCATTTTCTCGGGTGGGTCCGTCGATCAGGGCCGAGTAACGTGTGTTTTGTGTCAAAGAATCCACGATGGAATACCGATACTTTCTCTTTAATAACTCCTTTCTTTCTCGACGCCGCGTCCGTCAATTGTCTTATTGCACGAAGTGTCTGCAAGCTTTCTTGAAGAAAAAAAAAGATCGAGAAAGAGAATACAATATATACGTCGAGTTGGCGAAAGGCTTGGGCAGGATCCACACTTGGTGGTGAGGTGCGCAAGCTTAGGTGAAAGGCGACCGCCCGTCCAGACGGCCGCATTGCAAAGGCGGCGGCGTTGGGCGTAGAGTGAACCCTCAATTCTGGGAGGGAGTCACGTGGTCCACCACGTGCCTGACGCCGTATGCCGTGCCAGGCGCGCTGTGCCCAGCGCTTAGTAAGCGCGTTTCTTTCTTGTTACCCTTGCGCTCTCTCTCCCACTCTCTCGGGAAGCGATGCGCGAATCTTCTACGGAGTCTGCTCCATCCTTGGTCCGAATTAAAACTGGCCAACCCCAACCACGGAGAGCCAAAGAAGAAAGGAGAGACAGTGAGTGTGAAGCCGTATCGCTACAGAAATCTGGAGAGACTGGATAGCAGAGCTCTGGGCTGCTGCGATCACGTATGCAGCGTAGAAGGAGAATGTGGGACGGTCACCTAGATGAGGCGGTGGAGGCGCGATTCAATAAATGCATGACGTAGGAGAGACACTGTGTACAGCCGGGCGTTACTGAAAAGCTACCAAAACGTTAGTCGGGTGACAGGTCGCATTATCTTCGTGATTTATACATCTTCGACGAAGCCATTGTTTCGGAGCAAGTTGAGCAACGAAATCCCGCACCGAGCAGCCAGTTCAAGCACACTTAAGTGCGGCGGCGTCCTCACAAAGTCAATGCGTTTAGGCAGTTCAGAGAAATGACGCTGCGCTGATCACGTCTCACACCTCCACGTGCGGATGTCGCTACGCCGACACGTTCGCGCGAAAACTAAAATTGACAAATATTTATTTGCTATGTACGTTCACTGCAATATTTGGAAAACGCGCGCTGTGAAGCAGGCATTACGCTGGGGCTCTAGGCGCTGCTAGATCTAGAAAGCCATTAAAGCCAAGATTTTTACAAAAAAAAATAAAAAGAAAGAGACGCGATTTCCGATGATCCGAGAGAAGGCTTAGGTAAGATAAGAAGCTCAAAATGTACGCGGCATTGAACCGAAACTTGAGAAAACGCACGTTCAGAGACGCAGGCGCAACAAAAGGGAAAGAAGTAAACCTGAATAAATTTAGAGAAAAGACGTGGAATGCGGGAGATGGAAATTCAAGACGATGAGCAAAACGTGAACAAGGTGAATGCAGGAGCCAACGTTTAAGTGGACTTGTCTTCTTCAAGGCGACCATATGCTTTCCTCGCCACAGTATATATAGGTGGGGTTCTTCTAAAGGGGAGAGGGAGTGAGGCGGGAGGACGCGGAAACGAGGGAAAATGTGTTAGCGTGTCGAATTGAGAGTAAAGAAACGCTGAGTACAAGGTCAAAGCCAGGCCCCCCACCCCGGTCTGTCAACACACGCGCGTTAGCCGGCGTGTCAAGGGCGTCTAACACGCCGACTGACAAAAAAAAGAACAATGGAAAGGGGAGGGTAGAAGAAAAAAAGGAAGGGGGGGGGGATACGCCAAGAAATTAAACTAAGTGTTGTTGCCTATAGCTTGAAGTTTAGCATAGCGAACAGATTCTAAAGCTCCCTTTGAAACGTTTATGCCTATTGGTTGCAATGTCTTGAACTTATGGATAAGGTATGATTCTCTGTATTTTCTTTCTCGTTCACAACGAAAATTTGACTGTAAGATGTAGAGTTTAAGTTCATCAAAGCTATGACCTGGTTGGTTGAAATGCTCGGCGACGGCTTTGGGAAACTTTTTAGCTGTGTCCGCGCGATGTCCGTTTAATCTGACGTTCATTGATTGTCCTGTTGCACCGATATATTGTTTTTTACAGAAGGCGCATTCAAGCATATAAATCACATCCGAACTTGTGCAAGTGAAGCTAGATTTGACTTCATGTGTATAACTATTTGCGGTGCTTTTAATTTTAATGTCACTTTGAAGGTGCCTGCAGGTTTTGCACCTAGGGCGACAACATGCTTTTATTACGGGGGAATGCTGCTGGCTGACTTTTGCGTGCACTAACATGTCTTTAAAGTTCTTGTTTCGGCGATAGGTAACCCTGGGTACATCCGGGAACGCTTTTCGCAGACGCTCGTTACTTTATTTATTTATTTATTTGAACCTCAAGGGTCCCTGGCGGGACATTACATGAGGGGTGGGCGCAAGAACGTCGGTTAACAATGAATGTTACATGAGAATCATGACGATGACATGGCTTCCTCGATGGCAGTCTTGAAATGGACTGGATCAGGGATTAGTGCTAAGTAACAGGGAAGGTCATTCCAGTCGCGAACTGTGTGGACAAAAAATGATTGCTGAAATGTAGTTGTTCGGGAACGATGCGGGATGACGCTGTTTGGATGGCCTGTGCGGGGTGTTCGACGTACTGGTAGGATGAGGTTGCTGTCACGGGGCGAACAATGGAAAAACCTGTGATAAAGGCAGAGACATTGAATTCGGCGACGGGAAGCGAGAGAAGGAAGTTTAAGTTGCAACTTCAGGGCGGATATGCTAGAGTATCGCGAGTAGTTTGAAATAATAAAGCGAGTGGCACGATTCTGAACAGATTCAAGGGCTTACATAAGGTTAGATTGATGGGGGTCAAATATTGCGCAAACGTATTCAAGTTTAGGTCGTACAAATGTTTTATAAGCTAGTAATTTTAAGGAAGAAGGTGTCATGCGCAGGTTACGTCGGAGATACCCAACTGCTCGATTAGATGAATTTATTATGTGGTTAATGTGGCAAGACCATGTCAAGTCACTAGCAAGGTTAATGCCAAGATACTTAAAATAGTTAGTGGAAATAATGGTAGTATCGTTAATTTTATAAGTAGGCGGAGTATAATTTCGGCGGCGGTGAAAAGAAATCTGTACGGTCTTTGTAGTATTTAGGGAAATTAACCACTTAGCGCACCACTGCTGTATGTTATCAAGGTCATTTTGGAGGATGTAAGCATCCTCGGCGTTAGTTATGGGGCGGTAGAGTACGCAATCATCCGCGAAAAGGCGGATACTAGATGTTACTGTGGAAGGCAAGTCGTTAATGTATATTAGAAAGAGCAAGGGGCCAAGAACTGTGCCTTGAGGTACTCCTGAAAGAACGTGTGAGTAGGATGATGAGAAGCCATTAGCGGAAACAAATTGCATGCGGTCAGTTAAAAAGCTTTGAATCCAGTTCAAGACACTAGGATTAATGTTTAACAGGGACATTTTAAGTAAAAGGCGGCAATGGGGTACTTTATCGAAAGCTCTCTCGAAATCTAGAAATAGCGCATCAGTTGGGATATTGCGGTCAAGATAGGAATGAATGTCATGCAGGAACAAAGCTAATTGGGTTTCGCATGAGTGGTCTTTCCGGAATCCGTGTTGTTTTGGATGAAAAAAGTTGGCCGATGTTAGGAATGTGGCAACATTAGAGTAAATGACGTGTTCCATGATCTTAAAGCATACACTGGCTAGCGAAATGGGTCGGTAATTACCTGGGGATGATCTGTCACCTTTCTTGAAAACTGGAATGACCTTCCCAATTCGCCAGTCATGTGGAACTGAGCCTGTATCAAGCGACTGTTGAAAAATGAGGGAAAGAATAAGACTGCAGACATGTTTAGTATTCTTTAAGACTTTCGAATTAATTCCATCGATACCGCAGGAAGATGAAAATTGTAGTGAGTCGATAATATTAACAATACCATGTGCGTTGAAGGTGATGCCGTCCATTGGTGGGTGCGGCAAAGGCGCAGGATCAGTGAAATCACGAGTTGTTTCATTAGTAAAGACTGAAGAGAATGCATGGTTCAAGACATGGGGTACGTCGGATACGCCTACTGGTGTGCCAGTGCTGTCAATGAGAGAAATAGTAGTATCAGCATCAGGGATGATTGTTTTCCACGAGCGCTTAGGGTTGCTTTGCAGCATTTCAGGGAGGGTAGTGGAAAAAACCGGAGCTTAGTTTGGGTAGCGAGATGGGAATATTGCTTGGCAGTGGTGTGGTATTTGCTCCAGGCACATTTGGTGTTAGATAACTTGGCAGAACGGAAAAGGCGCTTTTTCTTATTATTTAAACGCTTTAGCTTAACATTAAACCACGGAGAACGTTTTCGCTCTGTTATGCTGATTGTAGGGATGTAAAGTCGAATCAAACGCAGCATTTCTGACTTGAAGAGAGACCAGTTCGACTCGGCAGAACGTAAGTGGTAGGTAGAAGCAAAATGGTTATGAAAAACAAGAAGGTCACGATCCATGCTAATGTAGTCTCCTTTGTCATACAGCGTTAGTACTTTGTTGGATTTAGGACTTTTGGTAACGCTGGTAGAAAAGGTAGTGTGAAGTACAACGTGGTCACTAAGGCCCGTAATGTACGAAGGAGCACAGAATTCATCAGGGTGAGTGGTTAAAATAAGGTCAAGAATGTTTGATGTATGGTCAGTCGTGCGGGTGGGCTCAGAAACAGTTCGAGACAGGCCGATAGTTAAGCATGTGTTTAGGAATTCACTAGATGCCTGACTTTTTGTTAGGGTGCGGGACATATCATTCCAATCTATGGACGGAAAGTTGAAATCGCCGAAAAGCAAAATGTGGGTGCGTGGGTAAGATGAGATTAGGGAATCGAGCGTGTCATGAAAGAGCGTTATGAAGGAACTGTCTGTATCAGGCGGTCGATAGCATATACCGATGAGTACGCGAGGGGATGAAGCATGATAGCACACCCAAATCATTTCCAATGGGGTTACTACGTTAACAGCTGAACAATTTAGAAGGCGCTTGGCAGCGATAAGAACACCACCGCCACGGCAGCCGTCAGGTCTGTCTTTTAGGAATATATCGAAGTCAGGAAGTTCGGGCAGGATTTCTGAATCTAAGATTGATGAATTTAGCCATGTTTCAGTCAGCAGAACGACGTTACTGGATGATGAGCTGATAAGACTACATAAGGAATCACGCTTCGGTATTATACTGCGAATGTTAGTGTAAAAAAGGGACAGATGATCGTTCTTGGGCCGTACGTTACTGCTTGGGGGAAGTGGTGGCTGCTATGATTTACGTTGGAGCACTTTCTCAGCGGTGTGATCAAAGATGTACGTTTTACCATTAGAGATTAGCCTGTTGTGACGGAGCTTGTAGGGGATGTGGTTAGTTTTCGCAAATTCAATGAGGCGTTTACGGGCGAGTCGGGTGTTAGGGGAGAAGTCTTCGCTGATTGCGTAATCAGTCGATTTAAGCTTATAAGCTGATGATAAAACGCGTTCTATGTCCTTGAACTGCAGAAATTTAACTATGATTGGGCGGTGATTTTCTCTTTTGAATGTGCCTAGACGATGCGCGCGCTCGATGTTATTGCTTTCGATGGTTATATTCAGCTTCTCCTGGCAGTGATCAATTATTAGTTTTTCAGAATCACTCCAGCTTTCGTTTTCCGCATCTTTGAGCCCATAGAACACCAAACTGCTTCGGCGAGACATGTTTTCAAGGTCATCCATTCGGGTAAGCAAAGTAGATACTCGAGCTGAGCAGTTGGCGGCAATGCTTTGTATACTGTCAATTTGAGATCTTATATTAGAAATAGACTCGAAATCTGTCTCAATCTTCGTAAGCCTAGTGTTGATAATATTGGGTGGTATTTTCTTAGGATGTTGTTTATGTTTGGGAGTGCATTAGAATATTTTGTTATAAAGGCCGGCGGTCTGTCAGATTCTAATGTGGGCTGTCTCTTCGCCAATTCCGACTGTCTCTCCAATCTTGACGCGGCATCATAAGCTCTATCGAGAGCAACTTGGGGATAGTTCCTTTCTGCTAGCGTTGATTTAAGGTCATTCAGGTGGTGGATATAATCGTGGTCTTCGCTGCAGATTCTCCTTATGCGTTTCGCTTGTCCGACAAAAATTCCTTGCTTGCAATGTCGCGGGTGATGGCTGTTGTAGTCTAAGTATTGCTGGCTATCTGTAGGCTTCCAGTAAAGTGTCGTTCTCAGTTTTCCGCTTTCTATGTAGACCGTCGTGTCCAGGAAGTTGATTTGACTAGGAGAGTGGTGAGCAGTAAATTTAATACTCGGGTGGAAGCGATTGAAATGGCTAATTAAGTCGGTTAAGGCACTTGTGCCGTGTTCCCATATTATAAATATGCCTTCAATGTAACGAAGATAGGTGTGGGGTTTTAAAAGGTAGGATTTCAGCAGGTCTGCTTCAAGCTGTCCCATGAAAATGTTCGCATACGTGGGAGCGAATGGCGTACCCATGCTAGTGCCGAAAATTTGCAGGTAGTGTATAGAATCGAATTCGAAATAGTTGAGCGTGAGAACTAACCTAAGGAGCGATAAGTAAACTTCAGGAGCGTGCGCTTGGGGATTGATTGCGAGGGATCTAGAAACGGCTTCAATTCCTTCACTCATGGGAATGTTGGCGTAAAGGGTAGAAGCATCCAAAGTGACTAGAATAGCGCGGTCGGAAAGGATTTGGTTGGCGTTGATGCCGTCGATAATTCGAAGGAACTGCGGCGTGTCTTGAACGAAAGATGGGAGGGTGGTGGGTATGTTTGACAGGTGGTGATTTAAGAATTTAGACAGTGACTCAGTAGGTGTGTTGTTATTAGACACAATAGGCCGACCTGGGATTTCTGCTGTAAATATTTCTTCGACCGGAACTTTATGTATTTTAGGAAGAAGATAAAAGCGGCCTGCTGTTTTGTTCTTGGGCATCATGAAGCGATATTCAGATTGCATGATTAGTTCCCTGGACCCGAGCTACGCTATTGCGCTTAACACAATATTGCTGTAATCTGAAGTTGGGTTAGAGTCAAGTTTTCTGTAATGGGTGTGGTTGCTCAGTTGTTTAGAGGCCTCATTCTTGTACTTTTCTATAGGCCAGATTACGATACTGCCGCCTTTGTCTGCTGGTTTTATTACAATATCATTCCTTTTCGCAAGTTCTTTAAGGATTTGGTGTTGAGCGGGGGTCAAATTTTTGCGTTTCCGGCAATGCCGCGTTGACTCTAGAATTTCCTTTGATATCAGTTTTAACTATAAATCGAGGTCTGGGCACTCTTCGCTTTCCGGTGTCCACGTGCTAGGTGGTCTAAGAGAGTCTCTATCTTCTTTTCCTACATTTGATCTACCGAAAAAGAACTCCTTGATGCGCATGAGTCGTGAAAACTCTGTTATATCTTTGTGGAGTTCGTATTCGTTTACTGCGTTGTTTGTCGGACAAAACGTTAGACCACGTTTCAGGAGATCAACTTCTTCGGGTCTTAGACTCTGGGATATGTCTACTACATTGCTGCAGTGCTCTGGATGCTCGCCTGTAGGACTGTCGGTGGAGCTACGTGCTGCAGGGGTTGCATTAGTTTCTTTGGGTGGATCTGCAGCTCTAATATCTTTGCGCTGGTATTTATCTAGTAATTTTTCCTCCTTAGTTTGGACGAATTGTTTAAGTTCTCTTCTTTCCGTTTCAGTTAGTTTATGCTGTCGAGTTGATCAGAGATTATCATAAGTTGTTCTTTGCAGTGTTCTTCGAGAATGTCGATAAGGGAGAGCGATGCATATTCTAGGACAGCATTCCACTTTAATAATAGCCTGGAGGGTAAAGAACAAAGGGCGCATCTAACCTTAATTCTGAGACCTTTTGGGATTTTCCTCTGTTTAATGCAGCTAGCGTAAGTTTTTAGGTGAAATCTGTAATTTGTTTGTTTGGCGACGACTTTGCGGGATTGGAGGAAAGGGCGAGATTTGCTGTTGCGTGTGCTATCCCTAGTGCGTGATAGTCATTTCTGTTTGGTTCGGGCAGACCTCCGGGGCGAAAAATCTTCAGGTGGTGTCTTTTTACGCTTAATTTTCTTGTCGAGGCCTGTACCGATGTCTGTCTGCGTATCGGTTTGCTTGTTAGTGTATATAGCTGTTTGCGTGAAGGCTTCGCGGGTGGTTGTGGGCTTCCGTATGCGCGGATGTTGTAAAGGTGTTGGTTCCGCGTCCACCGTTTGTGTAGATGCTTCTTGGGTTCTAGCTTCGGTGGAACGTGCGTGCGAGCTGGTGTTGAAAATATCAGGCGTGCGTTCCTGTGTTGGAGCTAACTGGGACGCAGGATTTATTAGTGTTGTAGGTTGCGTCGATTTAAAAGAGTTCCTGAGCCTGTGCTTGATGTTATTAGCCATTACCTTGACGCCAAAAAAATTGGGGTGAAGTCCGTCCCGGGCGAGCAGAATGTCGGGGTCCTGGTGTATTTCAACGTGGTGGATGACATCGACGTTTTCGTGTTGGTTTCCAATGTCAAGAATAAATTCAGTAAATCAAGGACAGCAGAACTGAACGCCATGGACATCGGCCATTTGTAGGCGTAAGCTGCTGAAGCTTCTGCGTGTAGAAATGTGTGCAGTGTCAAACAAACGTTTCTCTGTGTTGTTTTTGTTGTATGTGTCCTCCATTCCGGATATTATTATTTCTTTAATGTCTTGTCCCTTGGCAACCGGCAATTAAGGAACCGTCGGCATTGTTTGCCGCGTCCAGTTGCACACTTTTGTTTCGTGCTCCTGTTTGAAGTTAGCTCTCTGTCTCCACTCCTCCTCCTTCTTGGCTTGAATGTTGCGCTGCGCCCGCAGCCGCAACATTGTTGACCTTTGTGGCCCGCGGACATAATATTTCATTTTTATCTTCCTAGATTTTATAGGCCAGTTAGCAACCGAAGTCACTCTTTGTGTTTGCACAGAGCACTCAGTCTGTGTACTTTACTTAAGAAGCCCTGAATGTTTCCGGTATAAAGCTAGATTCATGCTATTGGCGTTGCCTCAAGAGTACCGCTCCTTGCTCTTTTGTTTGTAGTCTTCATTAATCGTAGTTTTATAAGGTTGCTGGGGAAACAAGTTGGCCAAATCCAAAGATGGCGCACACCACTGAGTTCTTAGAAGGAATGGTTAATGCAACAGATAGGCCCATATTTCTCTGAAAACATGGTTAAGACGGAGCGCGACTGCGACGAGCACAAGAGACACAGCAACACATCAGCAGCGCTGACTTGCAACTGCTTTATTATTGTCAAGGATTCAAGGATAAAATAGCGCAACAGATTAGACGGAGGGGAAGACGAAACAAGACGACACTGGGAAACCGTCGCTTCGTTACATCCTCACGCAAGCGTATACATGCAGCATTCCTTGCACAGATTATTTTCTTTTCTTTTTTGTTAATTTCACATTGTAGGAGTCACTTTCTCAATGATATCAGCACAATATATTCAGTTGCAGATTCGACCGAAAGATTAATGATAGGAAAGTCGTGCATTCTTCATGCGCTCTTTTTTTTCGGCAACATCTGGTATACGGCTGATCGAACATTTGTGTTAAGTCATACCACAGCGTCAAGGGACCACCGCCTCCCAAGATAGACTATCACTCTTTCCGTCAAAACTACGATACGCGCGCTTGTCACAACCTAGCTTTTGTATTTCGGCCGCCTTTAACACAATAGGCTCCGTATTAATGAAACGTGCTTAAAAGGAAATGCCGGATAAACTCAATAACGGTACGAGCTTTGGTTGGCCGCCCATAGGCACTGTTAGCCTATTTGGGTTACAGAGAGCCCATACTTTCCTGAAGTCCGGTTAAACGGAACTACCACCTGCCTCACCGGCTTGTAGAACAAAAAAAGTCCGTCAAAGATGTGAAATGCTTATGTTACAAATAATGAAGAAAGTCCAATCCACCAGTCACTAGTTGTAAACGTAATCCAAATTAAGGATGTCACAGTTGCAGCGGTGCTTCCATGGTGAGTATTTCACTAGGCAAGTCATATTCATCCACACAGCCAGGAATCAGAGGCCTCGGATAACGTTCAAGAGGATTGCAATGTGGGCTTGTTGGTAATGCATCTCGAAGGGGTGTACGGTAGCGCGATTAAAAGACGGGACAAAAGAAGACACACAGGGACACACACAGCGCTAACTGGTTAGCGCTGTGTGTGTCCCTGTGTGTCTTCTTTTGTCCCGTCTTTTAATTGCGCTACCGTACACCCCTCGGATAACGCCCTCGTTACCTGCCATGAGGACGCAGTTGAAAATAGCATCGCTAAAGTTCGTGGCAAAGACTACAATTCTAATGACGGAAACATAGATATTATTGTTCGAGTGCGTGTTACTGTTTCGGACCAGACGGCAACAGATGCACTTGAAATCCTGCAGCTCTATCTTGAAGCCAGAACTGCGCAGAGTGATCTGTAATTCTTTTCCGCATAAACACAACCTTGCGCAAGAATAGCCAGACTATTAGATGCAGAAGGCAACAAAATGTCCCTTTTCGCCATAGTAATATCAAAACACTCGGTCACTTTTCGAATAAAACGATTCTCGGTGATTTTGCGTACTTCGCTTAAATGAAACCTCGAATAAACGGAACAAGTATTCTTCTTCTTTTCCTTCCAGTTTCGTTTAAGCAGAGTCTACTGTATTTCCTGTTTTCATATTTCATTAGTGCAGTGTAAAACATGAGTCCCCTGAAATATGCAGCGACAGCTGCCTATTTCCGAAATTACATTTTCGTTATATTTCTTTCTGACGCTCACATCTCCCCCCCAACCCCACCCCACCCTGTTCACTATTGAAGAAAATGACCAAGTACAATTCTTACGACACCGCTGCAGCAGCTTCCATACGCCGTGGGAGGAAGCATTACAGTCGTAAGGAAGTAAAGAATGTGCCTTCGAATTTGAAACCTTCGCCTGTACCAGTGTCTACTCCGCAAGAAGATAGCACAAAGGCTGAAGACACTACTCTGAAAGCTCAACCTCGTATAAATAGCAGCAGACTGACCTTCCTTACACTCTAGGAACTGCACCTTCGAACTTCAGTCTGAGTGACAGCAATACAGCGACAGCGCAGTGTCACTGTCACGACGATGTTGGAGCAAATGACAAGAGCCTTGCAGCAGCTACTGATGGTTTAAACGCGTCTGTCGCTGAGAGAGCAGTGCAAGTCATGCATCATGTAGAGAAAATGCTGGCTGCTCTCGGTTAGCATAAAGCATTGTTACCGCATGGGCTTGACATCCTGGACTTCTTTCATCATTACATTCACCCCTCACCAACACCTACCTCTTCTGTCCCTATCTGTTCCATTGTTCAATTCCCTCCGTGTGAAGTAGCAAGCCAGAAGCACGTCCTTCACGCTGACCTCTCCACCTTTTCAACATTAGGCTCTCTCTCTCTTTCTCTCTCGTCATCTGATAATGCGGTCTAAAAGTAAGACATCTGGCCAAGGAGTATTTCTGACTGAAAAAATTGCTGAATGAAAATTTAATTAAATATTTGGAGTCATTTCAAATTTTCCTAAGGGATCATCTTGGTCTGGACCCTTTACGACGATGAAATAATTGCAGGGCTAGCGCAGCGAAACGTAAGATGGCGGATGTTCTTTAAAAAAATTATGAGGTTTTACGTGGCAATACCACGCACTGATCATGAGGCACGCCGTAGTGGGGGACTCCGGAAATTTCGACCACCTAGAGTTCTTTAAACCGCATCTAAATCTAAGTACACGAGTGTTTTCGCAACTCGCCCCCATCGAAATGCGGCCGCCGTGTCCGGGATTCGATCTCGCGACCTTGTGCTTAGCAGCCGAACACCACAGCCACTAAGCAACCACGCCGGGTCCGGACGTACTCCTTATTATTATTATTATTATTATTATTATTATTTTATTTCTTTATGCCTCTATGCGGCAGCCTTATTTCAAAGCATTTTTATGCAAAAGAAAAGGAGAAAGAAAAGCGCTATGTGGACTCCTCTCCGCCCGTCAAGTCCCACGTTTCTTTGCACCCGTCACTTTTGGGAGCACATTGAATTGGCATGTGTCTATCTTTCCCTAATAAGAACTGAATTTTTCATCACGGCTGACAAAAAAAGAACTCCTTTACCACAAGAATGTTCTTGTTCTTTCTTTAACCTGTATGTGCTTGCAGAACACCGACAGCCGCATCATAATTGGCAGCTTCTCCAGGCACATGGCGCGCAAGATATTCTGCGAGGTAAGTATATTTTCTCCAAGAAGTTCGCAAGCACGAGAACTACTCACAGCCTAGTGATGTCGATATCGATCAACACTGTCAGGCTACTCCAGTTTTCTCGCATCGCAAACTGACCCGCATTTTCATGGTTATTTTTATTGCGATGGCAATCATATACATACTCCAGGCGCATTCCGGCCGTCGCCGTCGCCGTGGAGTTCCACATAAAGTCCAAGGGCAATAACATTGTCGCCGCGCGCCGCATGATGCATGGGCGACGGTGAGCCGACGGTGGCGGCTCACTCACGGGCGCGCAAGGGAGGAAAGAGGGGAGGAAGCGCGCCGTCTTCCGTCACGCGCAAGGTACCCGAAAGGGAGAAGGTGGGAGGGGGGGGGCGTTCTAGTCCGGCTGCTGCTGCGCATGGCGCGGCCGTGCGGGCCCGATCTTGAAAGCGATCTGCGACGGCGGACAGAGTCTAGCTGCACCGGGGGCTCATAACTTCGTGTGCGCTGTATTGTCGCCGCTTAGTTCGCGTTGAAGCGAGAGGCAGCACGAAGGTCAATTCGATCCCGCTGCTACCGCTCTCCCTCACGCAAGCGTTTTGGCAGTCAGTGCCCGCGTTCATCGAATGAGATGTGTCTATGCTTGGGAGTGCGCGCGTGGCACCGCGCTTCTTAATTTATTTATCAAGTGAATGCTTACGAGATTATATGCCGATAAAGCTGCTATTCTTACTTCGTATAGCTGCCTACTAATTTGCTATTGCTATTGGTGCTTTGCTTTCGGAGCGAAACTGCGGCTTTTTTATCAGGCAACTGCATTTGCGCAGACAGCACAAGCTTCACAAATATAAATTGCTGGCTCGATGGAATTTGTATTTTATAGCAAAATAAAAATAAAGGCACTAAAGGAGTGCGGGCAGAAATCTTAATACCGACTGATTTAACTTGCGCCCGGAACCTTATTTCGGTTAGGGGCTGTTTAAATAACAGAAAATCGGTTGATGCTCACTGTGGATTCACGCACATTGTTCCCTCGTGAGAAACGACGATGAGTGAAAGACTGGAGCATTACTGCGTGATTACACTAAAATACGCTATTGTTAGTCATCCAAGGTAAATATGAAAACAGTGACATATACTAAAACACTCAACCGTTGGAATAACTGAAATACTTCACATTCATTTTGTATGGAATATATCAAATAGCGTTTTGGGGGCGAGATGATTGTCGCACTTTCGTTTGACATATACAGATCGTTGAGGCTAAGATTTCTGCCGTTGCGAAAGCCCCATGCAGTGGGATGTTTCGACCGTTTTTGTTCCTGGGCTTTCTCACCTAATGCTGCTTGCGATCACATGAGGGAGAACGTGAGCAATATCTCACTGTGCTGCTTCGGCCTTTATCGCATCCGGTAGACAGTGCAAGCGTGAAACTTTTCAGTAGTCATTCGATGTCAGTGTGCAAAACTTATACCGCACGTTTATCCATCGCCATCACAGCTTCCGTCCGTCCGTGCGCGCGTGCTTGCGCGCGCCCATGTCAACGAGTCAATCGTGTCTCCCCTCCACCGCAGGTGTACAAGCAGGGCATGTACGGCTCCGACTTCCAGTGGATCGTGCAGGGGGGTCTCGGCGAATGGTGGCTCGACCCGTCGGGCACGGACTGCTCGGCCGCGCAGCTTCGCGCCGCTGCCGACAACGTCATCACGGTGGCCGCGTACACGGGGCGCCTGCCCAGCCGCGCAAGCGTCTCCGGCCTGGTGCGTACACGCCGGTGCGCGGAGCTCCGGCGCGAAATCGGGGCCAGTTAGACGCAGCTCGTTTCTTACAAAGAATCCAAGCGGTCTATAGCAACTCGTACGCTGCTTCCAGTTTCTGTGCCAGATCTTTCAAAAGTTGAAGATTCTTTAAAGCGCCGCCCTACACTAATAGCTTATTGCGAATACTTCTCGGTCACTGAGGTCTGTAGAGGTTGGTTCTGACCTCGAGGCATTCCTCCTTAGCATGGGGCTGCACAGCATGAGGAACATACGTCAAGTCCGTGCAGATATAAAATAATTATTTACTGTAGTCGCCTCACGTTGAATGGTAACTTCCGTGCAGATTATAAATTAACACTTTGTTGTGGTCGCCGCACGTCGTAGTGTTGATAGAGCATAATAGTGGTCTACGTAGGTACATACCACCACTGCTCGGTTAGCCGGACGTTGAGGAGTTCATGAATTCGTAGTCATATAGTGTAATTGCACTTGATAGATTAGGTTGAAGGACGATTTGGGAAAACGCACCGACGTAAGGATGATATACGAGACACGATGCCTCTAGCATTCACTTTCACATCGCCAAACTTCTGACTTCAGTCCCAAATGATGACGGCGGGCGATCCACGATGCTTACTAGAGGTATACAGAGTATGCAGAATTTCTGAAAATCATCTTTAGCAGATAGCACAATTCTAATCCTTGAACTGAGTTACTTTAAGAGGCAGACGTTAGTCCCACGAAACGGCAAAATGCGCAATTTACCATGAATTCTCATTTTACATGTATTTAGATAGGAGCACTCGAAGTAAAGCTTCCTCTGCTCTTATTTAAATACATGTAAAAGGAGAATTAGTCTTTCTCGGCAACCACTGCATCAAATTTGACGAGGTTTGTTGCATTTAAAAGAAAAAATTGAAATCTAGGGACTGTTGGTTTCGAATTTTTTAGTTAACTCGTAAATGTTTTATTACAGATTGGAAAAAATAAAAAATTATGAAAACTAAACTATCATGTTTACAACTCTCTAAATCAACAATGAAAAATTATATCACAATTCTGTGAATTACACATAATAGGACATCTAAAGCGGACAAAATTGATATGTTACACATAAATTCAAAAAATTTATTAATATGGAAATAGGGCTTTTGTAGAGCCCTTGTACACAACGTTACGAGTTCACGCAAGCTATAAATTGACGTATCGAATTTGTCCGCTTTGAGTGATCTAATGGATGCCGTTTAGAGAACCGCAATATCTGTTCTTGGTGCAGAGCTATTAATTTGTAAAATGCGTACTTCTATTTCTTTCGAACTTTCCAATTTTTGAAAATTCTTTTAACAAAATTCAGGCCCTAAGTAGAAATTCCGCTTCCAATAGGCATTATAATTTACCTTTCTCTCTCATTTGCAATAAATTTCATTAAAATTAGTCCAGGGGTTATCTCAGAAAAGCGTTTCTGCGCTTTACATGTCTCTGAATAGGCCGCGTCGGAGTTGGGCCCGAGCTTCCTCCTAAGAAGTTGTCATTGCTTTTTCGGGATTGTTCTTCTCTTTTGCAAATGCATCTGCGTAATACTGTCGTTTAGACTTCTTTCGGAAGTTATTCAGATAGTTACAATAACTTTTATAACGCGCAGCGAAGTGTACATTAAAAGGTTTCCTTTTACTCCTGTTGTATAGACTCTTTTTCTCTCATACTAGTTAGCAAACCTTTAGTTACCCAAGGATTACTGGGAAACTTAACATGTCTTCTGCATCTGACAGTAGCAGTGTTAGCACGAACGACTTCTAGAAAAAGGGAACAAAAATTTCCAAGAGCTTGTACAGGATCATACAAGGAGTTAATTACAGACCAATCAGTATCTGCTATAGTGCTATCTCCGTCAAGATTAGATGAAAAGCAGCAAAGGTTGGACTGAGATATTTTGGCCTCAAACGTGACAAATATTGGGAAATGGTCTGTGATCTGCGTATCTGACACCAGAGTTTGGAGTTGGCGCGATGTTAAAGTACGGTCAAGAAGCGTGTTGTTACCATGAGTAGAACACCCAGTAGGAGAGATAAATAATGATTGAAGTCAGAAACCAGCAAGATAGTCTGTATAAGCTGTTACACTTCCATTATCGGCGTCCAGTAAATTAATGGTAATATCACCTATAATAAAGACATGCTAATTTTCAAAAGAAGTGTTTTGCAAAACCACGAGCATTCACTCAGTAAATCAGGGACAGATGAAGATGGGGAGCCGTAGACACAACCGAGAATAAAAAAAATTGGCAGAGGCTTAGCTTGGTTAAGCCTAGTGGATTGCGAAAGCAAGACTGCCTGGCTACGCCCTGGTTCCACTGAAGCCGTCCTTGGCGATTCGTTTAGTATAGCTTATTGTTTTGCATGGTTTTCCTACCGTGGTATGCAAATGATTGACTATGGAAGCATCGCATGCTTCATTCCGTTTCGACTTTATTAAATCCAATGAATACACTTTGGTGGTCTGTGAAGAAATGGCTTTTGGTCTGTACATCGCCTATTACATAATCATCAGAATTCCTATACATGACCAAATCCAAATTGTTTCCCCAATGAGTGGTAGACTTTGGTTGTAACGGACACATCTCTAGGCAGTAGTTCACGGCGAGGTTCTCGATGAACTGAGGGTCTCTCCTAGGGTCATTGTTAAAGTCCGCCGTAGATACAAGCATTCGTATATCATTTCTTTTAGGCAGGCCATATGCAAGAGTGTTGCTTGCAGCTTCGTCTCCTGCTTGGGGCGAGATATAAACACCAGTGACAACCAAGTTTAAAGCGTTGAGCTGCACACAATGTTTCGCCTTGTTCTGTCGGTACAGCAGGTGTCACAACAGTAGCTTGAAGTGGTTGCCGTACACATATGGCCACACCGGCATTTCTAGTTTGGCCGCTTCGCCTAGCTGCACCAACAAAGTTAAAGCCCGGTACAGGAGGACTGGTTGATTCGGAACAGCCAGTCTCAGTAAAGACGAAGACATGAGCGGACATAAGCATCGTATGCATACAAATCTCCTGTATATGAGCTAACATAGATCTGACATTCAGAGTGACAACAGTTATCTCACTGTTACACACAAGGTTTTCACATCGGCTGTAAGCAGTGTCCAAAATGTGCCTTTCCAAGCGTTCAAACTCTGTTCGAAGCGTTCTCTCTGGGTTAGGTCCTTTGTGTGCAAATTGGCGACACCCACTCTCATTAGTAAGTTACAGCCCGTCCAAACTCGTAGCTCTGCTCAAAGCTACATAGACAAGTTTCTGTGGATGATTAGACCCATACTCATACACAACAGCATCAAAGGTGCCACCCTGTGACTTATGGATTGTCATGGCACTGGCCGGTACCAAAGGAAACTGGGTTCGCCTGACCGACATATGCTTAACTACCTTCTCCCTGAGTTGGAATTGCATACAAACTAAATCTATGGGTATTAATTTATGTGTCTACCACACCCCCGCTGTGCAAGTTTCGCCTTAGCCACAACTCCAACTCCTTCCGGACAATGCAATCAGGCTCTACATGGTTCTTCGTGGACGTCATACTCAACGTGCTTCAATGTGCCCACCATGCCGTTGACCAATCCATCAGCAAGGTCTATATTCCGCAGAAGCATATACGGTTTGTCTAGGCATAAGACAACCATGTTAGGCAAATTGCAAGTCCTTTCTCTAGTATACATTTGCACAGTTCTTAAAGCCGAGGCCTTTTCCTCTTGAGATCTGTGGCCCAATACAATGTCTTTAACGAAGTGCTCTTCCTTGTTTCGAGTGGCCTGAGCTACTCTGTCATTGTAAGCATCAACTTGTTTGTTACTGTAGTACAGACGAACTGCGTCTGCACGCTGCGCCGCGTCATCATCTGGTTGTATAAATCGCGACTCCGACAGTTCCACTTCAAAGTCTTCCATTACTTCACCATCCCCAATCTTGGTCAAGCGAGTCGAGAAAACGGCGTCACTTTGGCGGACAACCTGAGTCAAAGGAAAGTATTCCAGATGATGCCACGGTAATACACCAGTGTTATACACAGCCCCGGCAGACTTTGGCCGCTTGTACACCTCAGATTCCCTAACCGGTGGCAATTGCCTCATGTCTCCACATAAGATGATATGAAAGCCACCAAAGGGCTCCAACATTCTGTCAGGACGAATCTCTCGAAGTCGCCTATCCACTCGCCGAAGAACTTCCGACGACAGCATGCTAATCTCGTTAATGATGATGCATCGCACACCGTTGAACAGGATTCGAAATGTGTTGAGGTTAGATGCAGAGAGACCCTTTTCTTCACGGCCAGAAGTCATGACAAGCTTGAAGGCCGAGTGCACGGTTAAGCCACAGCATACAAAGCCACGGCAGCCTTGCCAGTGGTAGCACAGGCTACGTAAGCATTTACTCCTGACACTACACTGCCGCCGTAACCAATCTTCCGACTTTTGCGGTAACGATTGTAGACATCCATGACAACCACAGAGTGAAAGTTTTGCCACAACCGGCTGGTCCCGTGAAGAAGATCTGGAGAGGCTTCACGTCCGCATTCGTGACACGATAAATCACTTCCTCTATCAGCATCCTCTGACGATGTTTGGCTAGCTTTAGTCTAGCATAAAATTCTTCTAAAGGCATACAATCCTCTCTTTTCCTGACAGCTGGATATGACGCAGACACCACGACGCTTGTTATTGTGCCCTCTGGTACAATATCGGTGTCATCATTTCCTTCAACCATGGTTAACACCCTAGCTGGACGCCCCTCTCCTTCCGCTTGTTCAGCTTGTGGCAAATCGTCTGGTTGAGCTGGCATATCTTGCACTTTGTTAATGTCACTGATATACTCTAGCAGTTGAGCCGTTGTAACTTCACTGTTGTACTTGGCCTTGACCGCCATACTTCTGTCTTTGTTATCGTCAAAGATCTGTTCAAATGCATTTCCATCGAGAAAGTCATTTTCCCTTCGAAATGGTAAGAAGAGCATAACATGTTCTCGCTTGTAGTTCACAACATCGTTTATCTCATAGTCCCGGCACCGAAGAATTGCAGTCTTTTTGCGCTTTGTACCCCTCGCGTTGTATTGAGTTAGAAATTCGGCGAACGTGATTTCTCCCAAGTCAGGCGATCGTTCCTCGTACTTTTCCACTGCACTCTTATGCCATATGTCCGTGTTAGAGAGAGTAAAACAACTTTATTAATAATATTTGAATGGCGAGAGCACTGTGGGAGGAACCCTCAGTCCAGGGTCCCTAAGAGGATTCCGGCGATGTTTCGAGCCCGTTGCATCACAACTCAGAGGACCTCGGGAGGTCCGTCGCAGAGGGCATCGTCCCACAGCTCTTTGTTGCGTAGGGCGTAAAGGAGGGTTGGCAAGGGAGGAAAGAGGTTTGCAGTGCACTCAGTCGTGACGTGGAAGATTGTGGGCGAGCTGCCACAGCCAGGGCAACGATTTGCATAACAGTGTGGGTAGAATTTATTGAGAGAGACAAGATTAGGAAAAGTTGCGGTTTGTAAATGGCGTAATGCCACTGCTTCCTCCCGCGAGATGGACGGTGGTGGTGCGGCGTGAGTGCGACGAATGCGTGTGTAATGACGGAGTATGTCTTTGTAACAGAGCAAGGGATCCCCCCACTCTGAAGTAGTCGCCTCACCACGCCGAGTCGCCCGGAGGGAAATTTCTCGGGCAACCGCATGTGCGCGTTCGTTACCTGGCAGCGAGGTACGACCAGGGCCGTGGACCAGGGTAAGTGGACGCGGGGAGGTATGGTTGGTGTATTTTGCGGGATCTGTTTGAGAATTTGGCGCGCCGCTCTCGGGATGCCATGTCCTGATAGGAACGCCCTGCATGCCTGTTGCGAGTCTGTCAATATATACACTTCCTCAGGAACACGGATGGCGTATCGAATTGCAAGAGCAACACCGAGAATTTCTCCGTAAGCGGCATTTGTTCCGCGCATTGCAGCAGAGTCTCTCAGGGATTCGGTGCCATCCAAAACTACCGAGGTATAGCCCTCTTGAGTGCGTGATGTGTCTGTATAAAGTATGTGTTTCCGGGATGTTTGCAAGCATGCGGCCAATGTATCGTACACGGGCTTTGCGCCGCCCCTTGTCATGCTCGGGGTGCATATTACGTGGCAATGGATGAATACTTAGTGCTTGGCGTATCGCCGACGACAAGATCGTTGGACGGGTTTCAGACTCAAGGGGTGGGACAGAGTATCCTAGCCGTGTGAGAAGATGGCGGCCAGTAGGAGTGAGTAGGAGGCGCTGGCGATGGCTGACCCAATGTGCCTCCAGCAGCTCGCCTAGTGTGTTATGTGTCCCTACGTTAAGGAGACGGCGTGTGGAAGTATAGTTCTGGAGGCCATGGGCCAGCTTCGTCGCTTTGCGAATCATTGCGTCTATGCGAAGTTATTGTGCTTGGGTCAACCGCTGCAATGGGAGATGGTATGTAAGGCGGCTGATCACGCATGCCTCCACCAAGCGCAGCGGGTCCTTTTCTCGAAGGCCCGAGCGCCTGTTGGAGACCCTCCGGATCATGGCCAGAAGTTGCTTAATCTGACTGGATATAAGGGAAACAGTGTAGTTTGACCTGCCATTCGCTTGGACGTGTAGGCCGAGGATACGAGCACGATTAACCTGTGGTATCGGTGTGCCATCCACGTGCACAGTGATAGGGGGAGTAGAGGAACGGCTCCGGGGGCGAATGATTATGAGCTCCGACTTTTCCGGAGCACATCTTAAGCCGCAATTTCTCGCGTACTCGAAAACTGTATCGACTGCTTTCTGCGGTCGGTCCTGGATGGCTCCGTCGGAACCCCGTGTCGACTAGATAGTAATGTCGTCCGCATAAATAGCGTTGGCGACATCAGGGATCTGGTCGAGTAGCCGGGGGAGCCCTGCGAGCGCGATATTGAATAGAGTAGGGGAGAGAACTGAGACCTGGGGTGTCCCACGTCCTACAAGGCGAATCGTACCGGATCGATGCGGTCCCATTCCTACGGTGGCTGTGTGATGACGAAGAAATGCGCGGATATAGTTGTACATGCGAATTCCACAGTGTGAATGTGCAACATTGCGAAGGATGAGGTCATGTTCAACATTATCGAATGCCCCTTTTAGGTGTAAGGCGATGAGGGCTCTCGTTTGGGCGGACGACGGAGGTCCTATGACTACCTCCCGCAATTGTAAAAGCACACTTTGGCAGACAGATGAGCCCGATATCCGAATTGAGAGTTAGAAAAGAATTAGTTTTCTTGGAGGAAGGGCTGCAGACGCCGCAAGAGTGCATGCTCCATGAGCTTACCAATGGAGGATGTTAGGGAGATGGGTCGTAAGTTTTCAACCTTAACAGGCTTGCCCGGTTTGGGGATCAGTGTGATGTCGGCGTGTCGCCATGCTTGGGGAAGCATGCCCTTGCGTCAACAATCATTGAAGATATGGGTGAGGTGGTTAATATCCGCGTGACTGAGGTTACGAAGGGTGGCGAATCGGATGTGGTCGGCTCCCGGTGCCGTGTTGCGGCGTAGGTCTTGTAGGACCACCCGCACCTCGTCAGATGTGATGTCTGCATCGAGCAATTCGTTCGCCTCGCCTACATAAGGAGAGTCAGGGTACTGCGGCGGCAGGCCTATGGGTATGAAATGCTTCTCTAGCTCCCTGAGGAGTGTCGAGACATCGTCCCTGTACTCGTGCATTAGGATGTACAGGTGTTGAAATGTTTTTCCCTTTGTTGTGGTGGAATCTGTGAGTGAGCGAAGAATCGACCACGTTTTTGCTGTGCTCAATGTGCCTGAGAGGCGATCGCAAAATCTTCGCCAGTTATTCCTCGTAAGGATCTCTGCATACTCCTGAGATTCCCATGTAATTTGATCTATACGTTTCTTAAGTTTCCGGTTGAGGCGTTGTCGTTTCCATCGTCGGTGTCAACCCTCTGCGGGCGTTCCAAAGGTGAAGTAAATGCGGGTCTATGTCTGGTGTCTCGGTTGTGGTGCGCAGTGTGCTCGTGGTGGCCTCTAGATCTTGTGCGAGAGAGTCAAGCCAGCGTTCGTACCCTTGGCTCTCAGGTGGGTCCTGACGACGTTCCCTGAATTTCGCCCAATCCGTTATACGTACATTTCGCTCGGGACTGCGCGCACTCCGTAATGACAAGGTGGTCGCCACGATGTAGTGGTCACTACCAAGGTGCTCCTCTAAAGGCCCGTGCGCAACGACTGGGCCAGTATTGCGCACGAAGGTAAGGTCAGGGCAGGTGTCACGAGATACGCTGTTGCCCATCCGAGCGGGGTGCTCTGGGTCGGTAAGCAGTGCGTATCTCATGTTACAGATGGCATTCCATAAGCGGGTCCCTTTAGCCTGCGATTTAACGTAACCCCATGCAGTATGCGGAGCGTTAAAGTTGCCAGCCACCACACAAACCCGTCCAAACCTACCAAATTCTGTTAGTAGGAGCTGAAGACAGTGCGTTCGCGAATGGGGGGAACTGTATGCATTGAATATAAACAGACTCTCGCTGCGTTTACCTTGCGTAATTATTTCTAATATTTGGTGAGGAATGTCAATGTTAGTAGTATGCATGCCACATGTAACATGTTTCGAAACTAAGGCTCCCACAAGAGGAGAGATACCCGAGAGCGTGCTGTAGCCGGATAAAGAAGGGGTGCAATTGACTTCCTGTAAGAGGATGACATCGGAAGGGTTCAAGGATGTGGCAATATACTGCTGTAGGGAACCTCGTTTTCGGCGGAATCCCCTACAATTCCACTGCCACACCACTAGTTGCTCCGCGTTACGCGGCGCCATCATCATCGCGAGAGGAAGCAGGCGGTCGTGCATAGGGATGCGGGCGCCGGGTGCCCACATTTGAAGGTTGCGGCCGAGAGACTTGGTCGGAAAGCGCGCTTTCGTTGTTACCGCTAAGCTCAGGAACTTGCATGCGTGCGAAGGTGCACTCTATACATGATGTCACTTGCTCTGTAATCCCTATTTGAAGGGCCTCCATTTGGCGTTCTATCCTGTCCAGAGCCGCCTGCATACTAGTGCTCATGTCTGCCACCAGCGCGTCCATTTGTTTTTGCAGGCGCTCACAGCGCGCCTCCATGTCACGACGTAGGCGGGCTATTTCTATTAGAGGATCGGGATTTGGTAACGAATTGGTAATAGGGGAAGGGGTAGGGAGAGATTTACGGGGCGGAGCGAGCTGTGGGGGACCCTCCGCCCGACCTACCTCCCGAGGCGCCTCCATTGCTGTTTTCTTCTCCGGGGTCCGTGGCACCCCTGAAGGGATCAGGGCCACCTTGGCTGGGGCGTTGGTCTGCAGGGCCTTCTTGTAGGGTTGTTGGGAAGATGGGGAAGGAGGGCGCTTCTCTGGGAGGCGCACCGATGCCTCGCGGGATCGGGACCGAGACTTGAACTTGCGACGGGATCTCGAACGGGTCTCCGACCGGACTTTTCTGGTCTCCTTGGTTTGGCGCGCGGCGTTCGGGTCACCGCCGTATCTGTGGTAGGGGTCGGGTCGCTGGAGGGTTGGAGTTCACGCTGCTCTTTCTCGAGAGCTTTCCGCACCCAAGCTTTGTTCAGTGTCTGCCTAGCAAGCCGCGAGCAGTTTGGATCCGCTATAGGGTGGGTCCCGTCACAGGATCTGCAGTGTGGGGTGCACGGATGTGACGGGTTGGGGTTGTCAGTCCCGCACGTCGCGCAAATGACCACGTGCGGCGTAGGACAGTAATCAGCCCAATGGCCGAGCTTGTGACATATCTTGCAAACCAGTTGGCGGGTCGATGAGGGTAGCAGCGGAGTTCTGCACCACGGAAACGCACGTAGCGAGGCACTTTAAGTCCTTCAAATGTTACCAACGCAACGTTGGTTTGACCCATCATTCGTGCTTGAAGTATTTGAGTTCCAGGAGCCAAAAGCTCGTCCACTAGCTTGGAAGACGGTGTACCGGGCAAAAGGCCAGGAACAATTCCCTTGCATGAGTTGTCTGGGGCCGCAAAATATGTCGTGATGGGATAGAACCGCTGACCAAGGTTCAGCTCCCTCACCTTGTGCAATGCGTCGGCTACGTGTGACTGCGGTGTGCTGATGATTGCCAAGTTCTGCTGAGGTCGCAGTCGGAATATGATGTCCTGACGATCCTCGGTGGTCAAGCCGGCTGCACTCCATAGAGCACTGGCCAGTTCTGGGCGCGTCCACTTATCGAGACAAAGTCCTCGGAGAGGCTGCTGAATTATCTTTTCATCGTACAAGGGAAGTTGAGGCAGGTTCTGATTCCGACTGCGCTTGCGTATGGTAGGCTGGGAGGCGTCCGGAATGCCCAAGATGTTCTCGGACGGTTGCGTTTTAGCGCGCATTTGACGGATGCGTCGCTTATGTATCACTGTCTTCCAACAGCCACCTGTGTCGTCGTCAGTTTTGTTGTCGTAAATGTTCGGGGTAGCATCCTCCTCCATCCTTTCCCCGGTCGGAGTATCCACCTCTCGCAGTTGGGAGGGAAAATTGGCGACGATGGGATCGACGGCCTCTCCCGCGGTATCCACCTCGGGCGTCTTCGTTGTTGTCGAGGAACGCGCGCCGGCGTTCTCCGTCGCCGATTGCGTCTTCTGCTCGTTGGAAAATGACGTTGCGGTAGATAAATGCTCCATCGAAACAGAGCGGTGAATTGGCCGAAGGCCCTTTGCACGCCCGTTTAGAACATGGGCCTCGGGAGAGCTGGTCGCTTGGCGCTCTTGGTTCATGGTGTAGAAAACACGCCAAGGCAGCTATGGCCCCGGCAGGGGCAGCCGCGTCGGAACTGCTTCAGAGCTGTAGAGGCGCGGGGAGCGGCAAAAAAGTCCCGGGAAGAAAAGGCGGTCGGTGGGAAACGGCGAGAAAGCCGCTTCCCATATGACTCCTGGCGAAAGCGGCCCGGGCAAGGGCGGTCAAGGGCGGTCGGTGAAGGTCGCGTAGTCTCAGTGGTTGCGGAGCGCGCCGACGACACGTACGTTCACTTCGGCCGACTCTCCATGCTAGTTTGATGCAATCGTTCTTGATCCATTTGCTTGGCGGTCTTTCTGCTTTTTGTCCTCTCTTCAGGCCAAACAGTGTTGGCAAGGATCACATCTGTGCTGGTCTGACTCATTTCGAAGTTAAGTAACATCCACGCCGCTTCTTGAGCTGACATTTCGATGGCATTTATCATGTGCACACCAAGTTTTCGCAATGCCTGTTCATACGTCATCTCTGCTTCGGGATCTTCTGCAATGACGTTCTTGATTGCACAGCTCAAAGGCGATACACCTCGATTTGCCTTGTTCACATACTGAACAGCATATGCAGCGCATGTATATACATCTAATATAATCTGTATATCCATATTAGAGTTAGGACACTGGCAATCCAAGGGTTGAAGGCATTGATGTTGCATTGGTCCAAATCTCGCTTCAGTAGCATGGTAGGACGTGTGAGGCCGGCACGTATGACTCTCTGGTATTCCTCAAAATCTTGAATGCCATGTGCATCCCACATCGACTCGTAGGTCTCATACACCGTTGCGTTCAAAGCCTAGTGTAATTCGTCCCGCTTTGACTTCAGCAGCTTAAACTTCTTGGCTCCTTCTGGATCTTCCTCTTCATCGGGTGCAACTAACGGAGTTAACACATTAGTGCACGGCATTGGCCACAACGGGTAGTTGAAGCGGCAAACCTGTCTGTTTCCCTTATAGAATGTATGCGTATGCTCATGTCGCTGACTCCTAGGTTTTCCAAGGCATTATGACTAAGTGACAGTAACCGGTCTGTCAGTGCAACTGTTTCGTGCATGCCATGGTTTTCGACCTCTTCGTTGGGCGCATCGTCCAACCAAAGCAAAATGTGGGCATGTGCGCTACCCCTGTGCTGAAACTCTATTCTTTTGAAGTACTCTACAACGTTGTTCGGCCTAAACGGGCTGATCCGCTTGTTGCACAAAATTTGTAGAATCACTCGTAGCATGGTGTTCGAAATATATCGCACACACTACCGGATCCTCGTTGACAAGAGTAGCGGCAAAGTAGCTATTCATTTCTTCTTCGTCGATGTTAAGTTCGGACGGTGTTACTTTCAACCGCCGTATCAGGTGCAGTAGCCGAGGCCAATGCACTTCTGAATCAGAAAGTGTTAGGAAAGCTGTCGGTTTTCCCAACTGCCGCATCATGGCAAACAGTTCTGCCTTTCGCGTGTGCCAATATCGTATGGTATTGGGTACACCTTCCATGAATGCCATGTCTGTCTCGATTAGATTAATGACTTTTTCGGGATTTTCAATGCCACCCCTGGTGAATGCTCCAATTTCTCCCTTGTTGCGGAACGTGACGTTCAAGTTATTGCACACACGGTGACGGATGACCTTCATTGCCATATACAAGATGTGCATAGGTAAAGCTCCTCTCCTATCGCTTCTTCTAATCTCAGAAGCAGCCACTGTGAAGACTGTGGGTCTCGCTTCTGGCTTAATGTTCCTCGCATGGCCGAGATATATTTGCGGGAATGACAACTCCTCCGCGTGTGTGGCATAGAGGATGCTATGCGGCTTCTTGCCTTCACCGGGAGCAATCGTCAAAGTAAAGTCCTCATCATAGACCATAGTGCGCTGATCCAACGTCAGGGCAAGTGCCTCAGTCACGGGATCGCAAACACCTACATCGCCGCATTCCTCCAACTCAAACTCATTGTATTCAATGTCATCGATCATCTTGTTAAACTTGATTGTGTCAATCTTGACGTCATAATGCTTGTACAATGGAGAGTTTTGCAATACCTGTACCCATGGCAGCAACTGTTCACATGAAATTTCGTCTGCTAAGTAAACGGTATTAGCAAAGAGTCTCCTCTTAATGTTCACAAAGATTGACTGTTGGTCTTCGACATCTCTTGGCAATTTCTTCAACATTTCATCAGTATTCACCGGCACATTAACTATTGGGCCCTTTATGCCATACTGACCATTTTTTCAATTCATGAGCCTGCGGATTTGTACAAAGGGTATGCGGGGAGACAGCAATCGTTCGGCTACAGGATTGAACTGCGGCAAAGCCTCTGGCATAGGCGGATATTTGTACCCATTAGACACACTGTACAGTGGAATCTTTTCTTCTCTGAGACTGGCTTTACACGTGTCACACACCACTGCACTCGCTAACGTTTTCTCATTCCACTCTGGTTAAGGCCTCCTCAAAGTAGGGAACATAAGTTCGCTTACCGGTGTAAGTTTGTCCTTATGCCACAACCGTTCACACACAGAACACACACAGCCAAAGGGATTGTCTGTAAAGCGCCTGTGAAATTAACGAGTTGCGGGCTCACACTCCTTGACTCTTCTCGCATGCTCTTCACGTCGTTGAAGTGCAATGTCCCCCTCCGGTTGAACCACACGAGCCTTGGCAAGAGATTTCTCTCGTCGCTTCTTCAATCGTTGAACTTTCGCTTCGGGTGATTCTTCCGCTTGGCGCTTTCTCCTCGACTCGTTATGCTTCGCTTTCCTAGCAGCATCTCGCTCTCTTTCCCTGGCAAGGCGTTGCTCTCTCTGTTCAGGCGTTTCTTCAGCACGTCGTTGTCTTCTGTTCAGGTTGTAGAGTTTCATACTGCTCATCGAACGTGTAGATGCAGTCTCGTCGCCATTTAAAGCATCCATAAGGCTTGCTGTCGAACGATCAGGTGTCGCCAAAGTCGCGTCAGCATTGAGAGCATGCATGATACTTGTAGATGCACCCAGATCAAGAGATGTTGAACGCATTCACCTGGCTGCATAATATGCACGCCATTTAGCTAAACGTTGTTCCCACTCTTCATCCGTTTCTTCCGCACGCCGCCGCTTCTTAGCTGCAGCACATCGTTGCAGCTTCACCTTATACACATCATCCGACATACCGTGGAGGATTCGCTGGGACGACTGCGACGAGCCGCGTGTGGGGGCCGCTTTTCCACAGCTGGTATGACGTCACACATAGGTCACGCTAAAGGTCTATGGTGGATTCTCCGGGACGACGGCCAAGAGCGGAAACCTCGAGCAGTATTGCTTTCGCAATAAAACTGTTACGCTTATGAGGATTCGGCGGTAAGTCATTTTAAATCCATACCGATTCACAGTAATTTACGTTAGGAAAAAGATCAGGCCTACGCTTATACTTAATACGACTTGAAGCAAATATAGTGAACCACCATGGCGACCCGAAGTACGGGGGCGGTATTCTGCTTGGTGCAAACAAAGACCGTGTGAATAACTGTCCGCATCATCGAGCCATGTTTCCGAAACACAAATAAATTAAAATGAATGACTGAGTGAGTCAGTCAATGCTGCAATGGTATCGTGGTTCTTGTGCAAAGTTCGCGCGTTGATATGAGGAATAGAGATATTAGGAGATATAAGCAATGGTTTGACTTCGGCTGGTGATAGCAAAAACATGACGAAAAGTGTTCGGAGACGAGTGTGCAATCAACTCACAGGAGAAGAATTGTAGCAATAAGCTACGCCTACGCGAAGACGCAAAAAGCAACCTCCAATTCTATTCGGAAGACCCTGCTATCGGTTGATTTATGGTCTTTAATTTGGCAGTTCTCAGTCTATAAAAACTGCTATTTGTTCCCTTTTCTTTAGTGCGAGAGCTCTGCTGAATAAGCGCCTGTTGCCGACTGTGAGGTGTTCGTTGATGTAAAAGGATTATTTGTACTCCCAGAAAAGCCTATCTGGGAGCATCGTAGACGAGTTTTACCACCCTTGCGAAGAAATTCATTCTTCTTCTCGCGTGAACAAAAACTAACAATGACATTCGTATGAGACGTCTTGCTGGCCACGCAAAGTCTCCGTTTAAAGACTGCGTCAGCCAGATAGTCGCAGCATGTGAGATTCAACACTGTCATCAGCAGAAGCACAAACGGCCCAAAAGCAAAGCAGCGTTCTGAAGCAACAGAAAGGCCCAAATATTTTTCATTGACGCCTCCTTTGGAACCAAGCTTGCGTTACGTGTATATACCTGCGCAGTTCACAACCGCAGGTGCTTGAGAAGTTCGCTTTGCCTAGCGTGCCAAAGGCTTGCTTCACTGCCAGGCAAAGCAAGCCTTTGTAACACGAGCTCAAACTGCGTCTCAGCGGGCTTCCCGAGACTTGCTAATACATTGGAGGACCTGCTGAATGTAAGCGTCACCCGCTAGTTTCTGCAGCATGAGGGCCAATCTGGCAACGCAGCTATGTTCATCGGAATATGCCTCGAGTTTTGACAAATGCACTCGCGATCAGAGAAATAAATAGGGGCAGGAAAGGCAGGGAAGTTAACAAAGACTCTGGTCAGTCGGCTGCCCAATCTTTCGAGAGGGGGGACAGGAAAGCGAGAGGAAATGCAAGATCTCAAAGAGCGCACTTGCAGAGGCTGCTCAAGTCCGTTGCCTTTACGTATTGCGCAAGCGCTCGCGTGGACCGATGGCCAGGACTCCGGTTCGAATGAACGGGACTAAAGCCCGAGCGAGTTAGTAATTATTCATTGTGGCAGAAACAGGGCAAAATATTTAACCTATGCAGGTTTCCTTCTTGCATGTTTTTATCTGTCCTTTAGTTTCTTCAATAAATCAGTCGACGGTGCTTCCACGTCCAAAAATTTTACGATGGCGATTATAATGTTTATTGGCACCTCCTTTGAAAAGGGAGAGGAGGTTAATAAATCGTCCCCTAGCCTGCTTGATTTAATCAGATTTTGCTACAGCTATGGTTATCTAGCCTTTTGCCTATCTGATATCGACCTTAACTTTCGTATTTAATACTATTACTATACTGTATCACAGCCTACACTTGCAATGACCCGGTTCTAGTAATCCTTTCCCTACTTTTCTTCCACCAAAACTCTAATCGTGCTCTAATCGCCTCTAACCTATCTCGACTGCTGCCCGGTTTGTCCTTCCATTTTCTAAGAATACCAACGCTTCTGGAAGGTGAACACTCCGTACGGGTCTCGCTGGGTGAACATCGTGGCATTCCATCACGATATGCCGAGTCGTGTGCGGGCTTTTTCTTTTCAGCACACACGCGCCTCATCCCGTGGCGCATATTTGCTCCGGCATGTTTTTTGTCCTCAGGCACCCAGCTCGGGCATCAAATAGCAAGGCATTTAAGATATCGGCCGCTGGCACCACCTGTTAGCAGCTGCTGCGCAGCAGTCGTGTAGCTCAATGGAGTAGATCTTGTAAACGTACACCCACAGTGCAAAATTTCTTGATACCCTCAAATCGCTTCGCTGACATAACGTATAAAAAATTCACCAAGTGCCCAGTTTTGCTTTATTTCAATAACTCTTCTCTGTTCCATGATCATTTTATGTGCCCAGTGATACTTTGCAGCCATGGGGCTGGAGAGTTGATATCACTGTAAAGACGCATTCAAACCACTTTAATGCTGTAACCGCTACGACACACTCTTGATACATGTCGAGCTTTGTTCCATTCCGGAAAATGCTGGAGGTTCGAAAGGCAATAATTTAGCAAGTATCTGCAGTGAAACAGCGTTACTAGGGCATATAGGTCTTATACGGTTGTCGGTCGCCCGAAAAAAGAACTAGCCTCTCTGAAATGCGGGAAAGAGCCTCGGATAAAACAACTTTAAAGCGAAATTCGAAATCAAAGCGACTCTACTGCATATTGTGTTCACAATAAACATTGTTTCATTCTAAACTTCACACACGCTGCGTGTATAAGCGTGATTAAGACAGTTCCGAAAAACTCAAGAAACTGTGGCCTCGTGATAACTCAAAAAAATAGGATGCGGCTGTCATTTTTCAGCTAAACAGAAAAAAAATGAACAGCCTTCGCAGGACATTGGAAAGAGTGCAGTAGGTCGTCGACCATCATAAAGTCAATAACTATAATGAGCAGAATCATTACTTAGGTCGCTTAGACGTCAATGTAGGTGCAACTAAGGAAACATAAGTACTGAACAGCGCATGTTTTGCAAAAATTCAAAATACCACAGAATGTGTCTTTCTAACAAAATGACACTAGCCGTTACGATAATTCATAGACAAAGAACATGAGTAAAGCAATAAAGATATTACAGTAAGCGCTACCAAGAAATTAATCAATGAAGTTATTTTTCTAGCTAGTAACGAAAAAGAACCTAAACTTTGATTAAAGCACGAGTTTCCCACTGAAGAGCTAAGCACTTTCACAATGCAGTGCAAGCAACGCATGGAGGTCGGCCGTGAACTAACAGTTTTCAGAGAAATAATGGAGTTAAAAAGACTATTGCCACACAAAAGACACTTGAGAAGTGCGATGGCTACCAACAAGACGAGGAAAATGCTCGAGCGACACGTAGCCGAGCAACAGGCGATCTAAACCAGATGTGCGGAATTACTGGGCTCCTTCTTGAGCCCGTGTCTTGACTTCGTCGCGCTGTTTTTCCAACACGAATTCTGGTTAAAGGCCGCGCTTTCTAAGTGCACAGCCTTCGGCCATTTCAATTTCGCCTATACTTAGCTGTGACGCGGCTTGGAGCTGTCTACGCGTGTGCACGTGTTCGCTGCATCTTCCGCATCTCTCTTGGTACAGTATCGACCTGTGTAGGTCAGCCAACGGGGCGCTGCTATGGTTAACATGCCTGTCTAGCGCGATATATGAGTGCATGTTTAACAGCCTGGTAAGTGGCACATGGTTAACATTTCTCTCCCTGGTGCCCATTTGGTGCTGCCGTTGGTGCGCGCATCCCCAGTGTAACAGAAGGAACCGTTCAGAAGTGCGCTCTCCACGTGCATCTCCACAGTGTCGGCCTCGTCCACA